>NW_019213652.1:220453-273050 GCF_002532875.2 Varroa jacobsoni
ATTAACAAACTTCATTTCCCATGTGAACTTTGTTCTACCCTTACTTTATTGTATGTAACAATTTTTAAGTAGGGAAGTGTCCGAAAGTAGACAGAAAGCTGGCAATACCATTATCGGTAAAGGATTAATTATGTATGAAGATCATACAAAGCTTATAAAGTAGCTAACAATGGGGCCTACCTACCTATCCTTATCATTATAATAACCGTGATACTGAATACTTTGTTTTATAATAAGCAAATAAGCTCTTCGTGAACCTCTCGAATGATGAGGTTCCTACAGGTGATCAGTAGGGGGCATTTAAAGCAATCCATAAAGCTTTAGAACATCTATACAGTCTAATTTGGAGCCTATTCAGAGTGTTGCTATGCGCTGATTCTATCTATTTTTTATTTTTCTAAACTGAAATCTTTCTTTTAGAATCGAATGAATTATATAATTTAGAGTAAAGCGGGCTAAATACAGTGCGTTGTCTTCTGTCGATTTCGATAGTCGCTAAAAAAAAAGCAGCGCAGCTCTTTGCTCTCCGATTTAGATTGTTATATGACTATGATTTTATTTTTAAAATTAAAAACAGAAAAACTGGCTGCTTATTTTATGGGACACCGCACGTTTTCATCTTATAGCTTTTCGAACATCAAGACAAACAACATTGTGGAAACACGATCGCATATCCAAACCGTACCCAAAAGAAAGGCGAAGACAACCAAAGCTGAAATACCGTATACTTTTACGTTTCATACATTTCTCATAAGCCGTCATAGCAGTTTCAATATGACCGTTATTTTATAACACGATGTGTAGAATTCAACATTTTACAGCAAAAAAAACCTAATGTCTTTTTTCAATAAAGAAGGATCTTACGATGCCTACTTCGACAACAGAGACGTGTAAGACACAGAGGCCTTCGTGTCAAACGAGTAATTTACATGTACGAGCTGTTAGATGGATTTCGATACTACTATAACCTTGAGCTAAGTGCAAAGCCAATGAAAACTTCTCATTGCGCGACTTTTCACCGTAAAGGTACATGAGTAAGGCATTTATTGGTAACGACGACGGAAAATAGTGAGTAGCCAATCTTTTTTCGCTATTTAGTTGCGATCGCACTCCACGGCCGTCATTTTTTCTCAAAGCAAGGCATTAAGGCTGCATCAATTATAACGACAGATTAAAGGATTAGCACGGCGGTATGACCGCGTTCCGCTATACTCTGTAAATTTCTGTATAATGTTTGCATCGTTTTTACATTTTTCTTATAATTTAATGTTTTGACAAGCTGCCAAATGTGTTCCTCCATAAATCAAGTCACGGCTTCAGATAGAAAAGTAAATGACTGTCAAACTATTCGAACTTCTGTGAAAAAAGTTGCCTATCGTTGCCGGTGAGTATGGGTTACAATCGTAAGACAACTAACTCTTCTTCGAAGCGTCACAGGGGGAATACGCTTTGCTTGCAACAAACTTTCTGTATCACCGCGTCGATACAACAAAGCTACGTCTACTATAAGTATGGCTGACAGCAAGTACGGGGTAGGCCCGCGTACGTTTACTAGCTAGATGTACGTAGTATACGGTGTTTAAGCGGCTTTCGTCACAGGTAAAACTAACCAACGCATGAATGTCTGAGTGCTATAAGCGTGCCGTTTGCTCGAACATGAACTTTGACGGCACTGTTCAGACAATTAACGCTGGACGAAGCCGACGGCTTATTAATATTGTGAGCAACTATATACTCCTGAGGAAGCTCGATAGAGTGCCGGATACAGGAAACCCGTAGGGGAGTTTCGATATCATACGCATTATAGAACGAATGAACAAATTACGTTTCTATTATACGTAATGCAATCAAACAAGGTAAACATACTAGTCGTTGCAAGGATATTGGTATGTATTTATGTGAGTACGTTATGACGTATAGGTTATCTACCTTTGTTTCAAACAAACTCTGTAGTGCATACCCATGATTGAGCACAGAACTTGGGCCCTATACTTCTATATATAATGCATTTAGGATAACACGTTCCTGATGGCAAAACGATTTCTTCAAATTACCATCAAATACGTAGCATAGCTCGTTTCAAAATACAGAAACATAACCATATTTAACGTTGTCCCTGTTTGCGTTCTGGCCGAATACTTGCATCGTTCTTTATTAACTGCATCGTACGAGTGGCGAATTGTGCAAAGCCGCGGTAGCTCGAAATACTGGATGCAATTTGTACGACGTACTATACGTTATAATATAGATCAGATAATAATGACACGACAGATGTATGCGCTCCCAGATAGTACTCTACCTTCTGTTCTCGGTATCTTCCGCCGGCCAATAACGTATCGTTCTTTGACAAGCGGTCGTCATCGTTCCTCTTCTATAGTGCGACATGCTGATGCTACTCGGCACCTCCCAAAAAGAGGGTAATCCAAATTTTGTCTGACGCTGCATGAAGAATCGGGTAAGCGACTGCCCGTTCACCATCGTAGACGTCAAGACATACGTGGACGGGGTCAAAATATAAAGCTTCATATCGCTGGCCGGCTTCAGTCTTTTTCAATCGTCAAGTGGATGGAGCGATAACAAAGAACATGAAGATTGCAGGAATCGCACAACGACAATGTCACGAACAGGACAAGCAGGGTCGGTAGGGAAAATCGAACTTCGATGCCGATTATTATTTTTATTTTATTACTTCTTGAGAAGGCCACCATTCCATATTGTGTACATGAATGGCGTAGTGAACCGCATCAGGAATAATACAGCTTATGTAATAAGTAAAGTATGACATTTAGTCGAAGCCTGGAAGAGGCAGTAGTTACTACGACAGCACATAGTAATGCAACGCTTTAGAGCAGGGCAGCACGCTGCCATAGGCACTCATGTGCTGAACTGTATCGCGGATCATTGTGCGGCGTGAAGTGGTCTAGCTTAGTTTTTTTCACAACAAAATATCTCCTCATCAAATGTCTCGCATTCTCCTACATTGTTTCATGAATCCAGTGTTGACACAAGTAGGTTAAACTAACGTTTTCATCAGTTCCTCGTGGCTCATTCTTTCGTTTGCAACCTTCCTCTTTAATCTTATTTTTTCGGATTTTCCAGTACCTCTGCTCTCTGTCTGTACGTACATGTGGGACTTCGATGTGAGATCATGAACGCGCGACTAGAGAGTTGGGCATATATCAGTGCGTCTATTTAGTGAATCCATATACGCCCAGGCACAAACATAGAGTAAGACGTTTTAAGGAATTTTCTCTTTCACCCTACTATTTATTCACGGTGTAACTCAGTGGTCTCTAATGTGCGGCAGTCGATTCCACCGTAATAGATATCTACCTCGGGCTTCGTTGTGATCTACTAAACATTTGTGTGTTTAGGAGTCACTTCGTTTATAGACACGGCGACGTGGAAGCTGACGAACCAAACAGACTACCGACAATAGCCTTGGGGACGTTAGAATTCTGGCAAGGATAGAGCCAGACAAACCGATACCAGCGTTAGAGAAAGATGCAACGAAGACGTCAGATAGGAAGCTCACAGGCGGGTCTGTTGAGACAAAGGAGGTCCTAAAGCAGGGAAAGAAGTCGAATGCAGTTTATCTTCAGAGTAAGCCTAATAAACGAGGTAGTTAATCGAAAGGGAAAAAGATCGGTCCGGAACAACGGGCAAAATAGGAAGACAAAAATGAAAGGCAAGAAGACAGCGAAAACGCGTGACGGTCCCAGCGGAAACAAGCAGCGGATTTTCACAAAGGATTCTACTATTCAGGTGAGAGTCCTTTAAAAAAAGAAGCTTAGTACTTTTTGCGAATTGGGTACCAACACGCAAAAGCAGTTAGAAATAGGACAGTCCAATTTTTCAGGAGGCGTTTCCACTTACGATTCCTTTAGGTGTAAATACTGATGTATCAAATAGGTTGAGCCTGACAATGTGCTGACCAGTTAGCGCATGTATTCTACTGGTCATACAGAAGAATTGGTAGAGCAAAGGCAATCTATTTGGACAACCAATTTTACTATTGGGAACAGCGTGGCTGTAGAAGAAGGTGCTGTCGACCTTCTGTGGAGCTTTAGGTAAAATGCACGCGTAAATTCTCGAAATCTTATAAGGGTTCCTGAAACAAAATAGCCATGATTAGACGGGTCGGTTTCAGTTTTAGCGTTAAATAGGTTTATTCCTGAATAAGCTGTCATAGCTCAAATCGAAGTACTTTCTGCTTTTCATATGCCTACATACTCTAGCGCCGTACTTATATAATGTATATCTCTCTACACTAAATACATTTTGCACACAATAAGATGTTTACTAAAGAACATAGCTTCAGAGTTCTTTAAAGTTGAGACTTGAAAGGTTGATTAAATAGCCATAAATTAGAATGTGTTATATGTACATACAAAGACACGTCTATCGACATCTGTTTGCATCATCCATATATATATTTTTATATATATAAAATTTCCGTGTATATATATATATACACGGAAATTTTTCCCGTATTCTACAGACGCCCCGGTGACGTCATGCAGATAGATCATATCCCGAAATAGCAAAAAGCGACATAATGTTAGAGAAAAACAGAATATGAGCGTTTGTCTTCTGTTACATTTACGTACGTATCTATATATCCTTATATAGCTCTGTCAGCTCTTTTGCGCCGTTTTTTGTGAGTCTTTCTTTCTTTTTGTGAGTTCTTCACCTCGATTCTTGTGAGCGAATCGTGAGCTCCAAAGACTAATCCAAGCGACACACCACGACGATGGTAAGATGCTTGTTGTTTTAAACACGAACTTGTTTGACTCCAATATATTGAATCTGCAAAATTTGCTTTTCTGCTGGCTGCGGCCAGAATCCACCAAATTCGGTGGTGCTCCATCTCTATGTAGATCTTCAATGATTGGCGTGACACGCTTAGAACTTCCAATTGGTCTGAATGAGAGAACAATGAATGAGGGTACAACGAGCACTTTTTGTCTATTCACTTTCGTTCATAGCCGTTTTAGCTATATGTAGCATTGTAAGTATAGTAGAACTGGTGTACCATTGAATAAAATAGGTCTATTTATTAATATTATGCTACAATTATAGCATTGTTATACAGTTACAAGACTTTTGTGGTGTAAAAAAGATTTGTTTTGTGCATTAAAAATCATTTGGTAGTGTTCTTCTTATATTTTGACTAACATACGTTTAGAAAATACTTTTCATATATATTCATATATATATATATATATATATATATAAATATTCAGAAAATTAGAAAACATATTTAAGACCTTAGCAAAGACTCACTTGTGTAATGTCAGTCGAGTCCAGGTTCGTATGCGCGTCGACGGTTTATTTTTTTATGTGAAAACACATACTCATATATTAAAATGTGTTACGGTTGAATTGCGATAATTCAACCTACCGATAGATGATCGCTAAACTTCTCCTCTAGGGCTACATTTTTCATGTAGCAAACTTTTTCGTAGACAATAATTTTGTAACTTGTTATTTTCATTGTATCAGTAGTTAGATGCCTGACGATTGATTCAATGTGCATTATGTATAATTATTATAATTTCGTTATCAATTACCCCCAATTTTTTGCTGATATATATTCTGTTTTCAAAATCGAAACCTACATCAAGAAGCATGCTTCACTTTATTTCCGTCGAAGAATTTCTGTCGAAGACTTATACGTTACTGTGACGTCCTCAGTGAATTTATAAGTGGCTGTATTGGATTATGTGGTTTCATACATTAATTCATTTGATGTTTAACATCCTTACGTCAGGCATAACACCGAACGAGGTCGTTTTGATGTTAGGATACATTTTGTCAACAAAGTTATAGAAAAACAATTCTTCCCCTGAACATCTACCGCTGTCACATTAAACTCAGTTTCAGAGTAATCATTTGCCCGAACATAAGACTCTCAGATGTCTGCTTTTAGGTAAGGAGCATACAGCGCTTAACCCAATAGACGATGCTGTGCGCTTACGCCACACGTAACAGTCGTTTTCAATAGAAATATTACAACTTTTACAACACTGCGTTCCCCCATGTTGTTTTTCCTTTCATAGCAGGAAATGATAGCTACGAGCGAGACGTATTCACTAGGTTACTGATATGGTAAAGTTGTTTAGCCAACAGCTTCCACTATTGGTTGATTCCATCAAACAGAAGATCTTTACGTCATGCTATCTTTCCAGCATTGGTTACGCCAGTTTTTAGCCCAGCTATCAACCAATCATTATAGTACAACATTGTACCAAGGCGGTCAACCAAAATGGCACTCTAATTTAAATTAAGTTAAAAAAAACAGCCGTTCGAGGAGCGCGTATGAGAACACTATAATCTAGACCAGTAGCACCGACATAAATCCCAATACCGTCTTAATTTCTAAACATCGAAATGATATAATTGGGCTTGCTAATGGCATGTGGCAGTAGCTGCTGCAAGAAAACAAGTACCCCGACCACCTCTGGTTCAAATCTTGGCGCCGGCGTATTATAATCAAAGATTTAAGAATAGGAAAAAAGGAAAGGCTAATAACTACAGAAGCCGCTGATGTGATTACCCTGCCGCCGGTTGAAGTAATAGCAGACAGAAACGATAAGACCCTATCTAGTATTTTTTGAAGCAAAACCGAGTGGTTTTGCTTCAAAGGGAGGCCTCCGAGAATCAGTTTGAAGTATAACTTAACATATAAATAAATGAAATACCAAACAGACAGCTGTAAATACGTGAGTAATTAACCAGCTGTTTACGAAATTAGAATACGAGATTTTTGACTTAGCATAAGCATATGGCACGGTATTTTGCGTTAGCTGAAACAAAGGGCTTCGTCTAGAAGCAAAACATACACATATGCAGAAAAGAGGTTTGTATTAGGGGAAGAAGATCGCTGATAAAATACCACAAAAACGAAAGAACGCGTGGTCGCTCTTTAGGAAGTCACCAGCGAACTGATTGGGTATGGACTTTGAAAAAACATTTGATATCAACCCTAAATTTAAAAGCGTCTATCAGTGAAAGCTCTGAATAGAGCTGCGCTATATGTGAGAACCTCTTGTCCTCTATAACTTCGGAGTGTATACAAATAACGCACCGTACAGTCAATACAATTGATTCTGTATAAGGTCCAAGTTAGTTTATTTCAAAAGTAGACCTTCTTTGTGACGCGGAGATTGTAATGCTAAGTGCAATTTTTCCAATATTTAATTTTATTGGTATAATTATACTTTCTTCACGCCAGCCTCAAAAACGTCAATCTGCTGTTGTTTTCTTTGTGTCAGCTTGTAGTAGCTAAATAAAGGGGACAAATGAGCTGGAATAATCTATCAGTCAACGATCCGCATCGAGAAGAGCGACGTCTCATGTTTTGGCTACAACGATCTTTGCAAGGAATCCAGATTCTGTGGTTAACTTTCTTGCTTCTAGCACAGAAATCAAAAAGAGTAAACTTGTTATAGTACGTTCAACTTGATCATAAGCTGGATACGGCTTAATAATGTCTCGGATGTAAGAGAAGCAGCCACCAACGTAGATCCCGGTTAACTATCGTGACAATGTTTGCTTATAACGGTTTTTGGTCCTGTTTATACCCTAGTTTTCTGAACTTTTGAAGCATTACCATAGTAAACCATGGCTCACAGCTAATATGGTTAGAAACATAGCTCTAATAGGAATTTTGGTCGCCAGCTTTTCTCTTACTACCTAAGAGCTGGCTTTTTCTATTCTAAATAGTAACCAGTTCGCGGGTGAAGCCCATATAAATTTTCATCTACGGGGTATACTGCTTCACAACTAGTCTTGACTTTGATAAAATAGTTTCACTATATATCTTGGCAACAACTTACAATTAAAAGTAACCAATTATGAAACAGTGTTAATCCTTTAGACTATTTTGTTGCGATATACTTTTTCTATTAATATTATCCATATATTAGGATGAACGACCATGTATTCTACACTATCATACTATCAATTTGGAACCATCTATTTTACACACAGTTCTTTTGATTCCAGCCGAAGCGTATCGACGGATACGATTTATTCCTAGCTTTCCTCGTACCAATGATCCTGTCGATTAGGAAATTTATCAAAGGAGACGACTGATCATCGCGATGTGCAACAACGGCGATGACCATGATTCAACAGAGGCCCTATCTTCCCCCACAACAGAATGACTTATATCTTTATGTGACACTCTACTAATCAAATTCTACATGGGAGTCGACAAAACTCATGCGCGAGGAAGCTCATTTTTACTATGATTTTCTACCTAAAAGGTAAGATTTCGTTTTCGTCACTAAGTCGTTTATCGGATTTAAGGCATAACTCACACAGACTTTACTATATCGCTATTTTGGCTTGACAAAAATTTGCTAACGCATAAGATACCTGTACCCCACAAATACAACAGTTAGATGAAAACAAGAGGGTTATTAAAGAGAATCAAGATATATGTAAATAAATCATCGTCTTTATAAAATGATTGAAGTATCGTAACGTGCGCAATGAAATAACGTATCTCACACGTATAGGTTAAAATTGTATCTATTGAAGGGTATCTTTAGAAATCTAGACTTTAACAAGAACACCTTCGAAGCGAGCTATATTATCATGCGAACAATGTGCCATTCTCCAATCTGACTAGCCGCTACATAACAGGAAACCAGGAATGATAGAGCTGATTTATAATAATCCCGCCTGTGAAAAAACGATTTACGTGCCCGACGCCAAACGATCACTTCTAAAATAATGTATTCATCTCGTCGAAGGAAAGCAATTTATATCTGGAACTCTTTTTGCTTTTCCATATACCTCACCACCTTATGGACTTCATCTATGTTGTATCCATATTAGACCAATTACCGAGTCCGTTATCAAGTGAGCCTTATGTAAACATAACACGCACGCTTTTCACGAATGATGCCTGCAGACACGATGCAGACTCAAAAATAAAGTACGCTTTTGTGCATCGGCACCGTTGTTTTCTGCCTATTACTCTGCACATATAAGATCTCGAATTGGGCAAATATAATTATTGGATCTGCCGCATAGGGAAAAAATAGCGTTTTCGTTTGGGGAGATAACCGTAATCGAGCTAGATTGGCTCTCGAAATATAGCATTTTTACAAAGACACGATGAATATTTCGAGCTTTTCGTTCATGCTGCCGTTTAGCGTTACTTTAGACGGCTGGCTATCAGCATGAAATAGGGCGTGTCTACGCTATTTAGAGAACTGCAGAATGTACCACGCCTAACCTTAAACACATCGTTCAAGAAATTAAAAAACAATTAGGCTTATTTGTTAGCCGGCAAATTGCAGATTTGTACGTGTTTGGCGCTTACAAATGCTGCATTTTCCATATGACAAAATTTGGCATTCAGCGATTTATTCTGTCCATCTTCTAGAGTGCATCAGTTCGTTTACCATAATTAACGCATCGGAACTATTAACTTACTCAAAATTAAAAAAACAATCGAAAAATGCAATTTCACCTAGTTACCTTACGATATAAGTGGCATAACACAATGTTGGCCGCCATTCTTAGCATAAAAGTAATTTTTTGCGGTGATACCGAACCTTCAGTGTGACTGACTTTCATAAAATCCAAGTGCAATTTTTCCCACCCATATAAGTTTATTTTCCCATTTCTAATACCCGAACATTAACTTTAGAAAAGGGTAATTGTTACTAGAGAAAATACAGTGCTGCTCTATATTTGTTTGTCTAAATTTTTATTATTAATATTACATTAAATTATTGCTGCGATGTATTCGTCGCTACGTAACAGGCTACTGCTGCTTTAACCTCAGATATAGTGCCAGACTCTGGACCTTTTTATTACCCACGTACTTTAGGTTCGCGAATGTATATGATATTTTTGAATCCAATATGCATTTTTGTATTGTTTATGTCCATTGTCTCGACTATATTCAGTTCCTGCGCTCCTAGGACTGCAGCGTTGATACACATATTCTACTTACAACAGCAACATTACGAGCTTCAATACTCCGGCACTGGGTATTTCCACCTTGCCAGGTATTCTCAATTCCCAGTATAGTAGTAAAAAAAGAAGGGTACCGCAACGGCACAGCTGACCCATTGGGCACCAAAATTCGTATAGCAAGTACGAAGTCATAACATCTATGTGATTTTCGTATCGGTTGAGCACAGATCGGGGAAGCCCATCTTTCAGTCAGGGAAAAACGCTAATCTTCAGGAGAAATCCCTAAATGATGATCCGCACTGGTTCGTGACTTATACGGAACACCCGTACTTCCGTTCCGCCAGAACGCCTTGTCCTAGTTAGATTTTTCACCGCCTGCTAAGCACGTTACGTACGCTACAGTCGGTACTTGAGACACTAGCAAATTTCTTTCGGTCAGTCTCTCACAGTAAATACATAATGAAGCCGCTCGGAAACATTATAGAGTCGTCTTTGGAGCTGAAAGAAAAAAAATTATACAGTTATGCCAGTCGTACCGTTATAATATTCTGGTTCTTACATACAATTATGTTTAGCCCATACGTGGACACTCAGTAACCAAATCGATAGCTCTACATAGACTGAAACGTCAAGAACTTGAATAAATGAAACAATAATGTAATTCTTATTTAACAGCTTTGATCAGGCATCTTACCGGTATCTCAGTAGGGTAAACAGATCTTTTGCATACAGCAACAGCCATCCCCTGTCGAAATATCAATGTTTGTTATGCATGCTTCGAAGAGTGTAACATGCGTGATTTAAGACGAGGACTACGTGATACCGCGTTGCACGTCCGGTGCATGGGCGGCATGCAGTGGCGAAACGTCTTTGCTTAAACATTTTGTCCCTCCGAAAATGGACAGAATACTTCAGCTTGTAAACTTTTGCTAGCCAGGCTCTTCTGGTAAACCTCTCTTTCGTAACCTGCGCTAGGACTTTGCGGTTGGGTGGATCGTCGGACTTACATGTCTGCTTGCACCTGATTCTATATATTGGATTATATGGCAACTAATGCCAGTAGATTGGTATCTACAGGCTAGCGCTGTTTATGGGAATTACCATCTTGACCTTAACCTGTATATGGCATAGATATACGTATTTTTACAATCAAATATTCATAACTTTTCACATTAGATCGAAAATACCATCTACCATGACATTGGTCGTATATGTATAGGCAGATACAGAATATCCTATAGTAAGTTCGCGTAGGCCGATAATACACTTATCTCAGCAAAAGATTCAGCAGAGCATAGTCAATGGAGTCAGTGTCTATAAAAATAGAAAACGCTATCTTTAAGAAATTTGAAATTTACTTAGTAATCGGATTGCAGAGCTATGTACAAAGTACGTAGAGGAAAAGTGCGTTATAGTACAAGTTTACCGCTAAATCCACACACGATCTGATTATGGTGTACTTTGCCAACTGCCTCTGAGAGGGTAGCTACCATAAAATTTCAAAATGTATCCATTCATGCGATACTCCCGGTATCCCGTTTCTTAGCGCCTAACTAGTGCGCGTATAAGAGTGCGCACCCTCTGTTGTAAATACAGACTCAACTTTGGGAATTTCCATTAATTCTCTCAAAAATATAAGCTCTGCGTTAACGTAAGAGTCCTATCACAATACACTGAAACTTTTCAAACCCATTTGTTAATACCTTTTTAACCCATGAATCACGTGTCATCTCGTGTATTGCATGTCTGATCTACCTTCTGGAGATTTAATTAGACTTTCTTGAAATTTGGCTGAAGACCACAGAATAAAAGCAAAGTAGAGTCACAATTCAAGTCATCGTACATCTGTACGCAATGGACTGTAATAGGCAATGATTCCTTAGTTTAATGAGATTATAAAGCTTATTATAATTAACTTTGTATCGCTTCCTGGCGTTCCTAAGGTTTAATAGTTAATATTTTTTTTATTGACGTACAGATCTTGCTCTTCATTCATTGTGCAACGCGATTATGTAAATCTGAAGATTACGCACTAACAACTGTCGTGTCTCTAGAAAAATAAGGCAGTGATACTGTCTTTGCCCACGTACCGAAAAATAAAATAAAAAATTATCAAACTTGATAGTAATAAAGATGTGGAAAATTCTTGCTTACTCACCCTGAGCGATTTTGCTCTCAGTTCAATAAAATCTGAAGTAACTATTAAATAAAATTGAAGCTATCTTATAGGAATTTATTATCACTAGCATTTTTCAGGAATGCTGATTTCATTCATTCAAAAGTATCATACAAAACGGTTCGATTTTTCGACCAAAACAAACAAACGGTTCGACAAACCACCGGTTGTTTTATTGGTACTTAGTTTTATGCTGTAAGTATTATTCAAATCAGGACACGTCTATCTATAGGTTAGTGTGTTATTACGATTTCCTTGAATATAAATACACGCTAAAACGTGGAACTTCGAGACCAACAGAAGCGTAAAATTGATCTGAAACAATTGGGCTGACCTTAGCCAAACTTTGGTGCTAATCAGAGTTTAGCCGTTTAAATTCATCAAAAATATTAGGAGAAACATCCTTGCGTATTGTTATTATACCAGTTATCTTTCTGGGCAAAACATCCAGATCCGCACTATGTAAAAACATAGTTCTAATTAAAAACACATAAAGTAAAAAGGTAACTTCTCCTTGTTACCAAAAATCCTTACATGAATGAGTCAGTCGTCAACTTATTTTTTTGCCGATTTTTGCAAATGCAATTCTACAACGAAACGTAGCGAATTATATTCTCCGATTGTTCAAAAGTTTTCGAGTAGATCTTCAAATGGGACAATAAGAAGTTTAGCTTTCTTTTGCTTTTCGTTGTTTTGTAAACAGCTTCCTCTCAAAATATAGATGTACATAAGCGTCAACAACGACAGACGTTCTCAAATACGGTGTCATCATCAACGATTTTAAACTCAGATTTTGCCTGGTGAATACTAGCAGGCTCAAAGAATCGCTAAAAATATTAATACGTCTTGATTATCTTTATCCCGCACAGAAATCGGATCTTCGGAATCTTTCAAATCAGATCACACAAAAAAGCTAACCAACTATAGAAAAAAAGCAAACCCAATTTGTAACAGCTCGGCTTGCTCCGCCGAAAGATCATCACATCGTAAGCCACTTGTGTACCTTGACAGGGTGTCACAGCCGACCTAATCGGTAGGGTGATTAATTGACTACGAACTAACAACATAGGCAATGAGGAGAATCGCAGCGTTCCGCCGAAATATAGGCCCTGCTTAAGGCCGTCACCTGTCTGACCGTATCTGTTAGCGTTCATTTAAGCCTTGTGCCCAAGCGGTTTTTTTCCAGAGAACATGGTTTGTTTGTCTGTTTGTTTTAAGTAGGTGTCATCAGTATCCCTTTAATTCTAGTTAGAAGAATGAATTGTCGGAGACTACGTTTGAGCGCACCGAAAATTTTGCTAAAGCGTCTACCTAACGAATTTTCGAATATTCGAAATTTCGACTTAAATAATGTATTAGTATGAGCTAAAAGCCCGCCTTAGAATTTATCTAATAACGCGCATAGTAAGCCACAATCGGTGATGATTATAACAAGCCACGCGTGAAGCGATATCTGCGTTCTAATAGGTATTTACATAAGTAACGAAACGCCAATTGGCGATATCTTCTATTTAAATAGTAATTGAATACATACATAATTACTATGCAGTAAACTTGACCCATTTTCGAGTCAGACCCAAAAACTACCGCACCGACAGCAAAATTCAAAGTTCTTTGAGCTGCATAGAAGCCTTTAGCGAAGTCATATGCTATTTAGACATTATAACAATAAGCTTAGAGTGTTTTGGTCGTATCGCGAGTGATTTAAGTTTGGCGCACAATGACCACTGACCTGCGGAACTTATTAGTAGCTGAAAACA
The DNA here is from genome assembly GCF_002532875.2 of Varroa jacobsoni. Classification (NCBI taxonomy): domain Eukaryota; kingdom Metazoa; phylum Arthropoda; class Arachnida; order Mesostigmata; family Varroidae; genus Varroa; species Varroa jacobsoni. Next base: position 234,332 of record NW_019213652.1, read on the forward strand.
GAGCCTTTTCTCATAACAGGCACGGGAAACGACAGCAGCTCTTACCCAAATTATAGCAGAGATCTCACTCATATGTGTGCTATCTGGTCACGAAACTTCAATGTCTCTATTGACGTACTGCGTATTAGCGAAGGGCCTAATATAATGCCATAATTTAACGCAGTGTTGTCAGTTTTAAAGATATGTGAAAGTAAGTAAATTTTCGCGTAGGCAGGAGTGAAAACAGCACGTTGCATGCACGAGAGGAGGCTAAAAATAGGCGTGAAGTAAGCTACGTCGTTTTATCGGGTACCTATTGATGAAGTGACTTAAACTTATGGCATCAGTTATAAATCTGACAGACTTGAGGCAAGATATCTAATATATTCTATATAGAACTCACAATACCTGATATAGACTATGCAAGATGTCGAAACTCAAAATAATAATTGCAACATAAAAATGCAATGAGTAGGTAATAATATACCCTGTTACGATTAGTGTTAGCGCTGTGAAGTTAGCGATCACAGTATGATAGTACAGATTTTCTATTAGAAAAAGTCTCAACCCAGCTATTGAATTTGCCTGTTGATATCTTAAATCCGTTCAATATAAAAAAAACCACAGACGAAAAATCCGTTTTCTAAATCGGCTTTCAGGTTGTGATGATCGATGCAGGCCAACGAACCACTATAAAAACAAATTCACTTATATCTATTGTTGTTATTATTACTATTATTGTTTTTACAGCAGTCGTTCATTTAGCAGGCTTAGAATAAATAAATAAAATGTGTGTTATTAACATAAGAATTATGATTTTGAAATTATTTCACGCCACGAAAATCAGTGAATCGAAAAGGACTTTTGATTTTGCCTAACAATCCATTGTTAGCTTGTCCTGACAACAGATTATTTTATACACTTTGCATTATATTGCGGCACAGAAACTACGAGACTGAAGTTCTAGTATCCGCTGCATGTCCCAACTAAGCTAGTTAGCATGCGCAAACCTCCTCCTTGTTTATATGTTGATTCGCATAGAAGCCAGCCTTTCTTACCCAGTCGACCTCATCGCGCGTTAGGCATGTCAGAGCGTAGTTAATGAAGCTCTGCTGGCCCGAGCTTTCCGATGACAGCAGCTGAGAACGCACGGTTAGATCAGACAGTCAAGGGATGAAAATAGGTCACTCGACTTGCCCACTGATGCCCACTTGTGAAAGAGGCCCGTAAATGTGCAAAGGTAATGAAGAAAACTTCCCCAGTGAAAATACCTACCAATGGACTTACTTACGTATCATTTCAGTGCTTCACTTGGGTCTCGCAATGGCTGAAATCATACGAAAACTCGTAGAAATCAATAATCATTGAAACTCGGTTACAGCAAAGTGGGTTTCTATGTGAATGACAATCAGTCTTTGTCAAACCAGCTAATGATAAAGCGGTAACCAGCGCAGTGCACAAAGCCAGCTAAGTAAATAAAAATAAGGTACAAAATGTACATATGTACAATACACTATCGCTCACTACTATCTCACAGTCTTTATGTGTTACAATGTAATAATAAAAAAAAAAAAAACGAAGTGGTGCCTCCATTATTATCGTCATATTGTTCTAACTAACTTTATTCTAATAATCAAACTAGTTTTGGCACTTTGAACTCTTGGGGGGCGTGCCCGCGAAAGGCTATATCAAAAGGACCTTAAAGGATTAGAGTGCCTAAATCTGAATACATCATGGCGTTATAGCTGAAACCTTAATAAGAGAGAGGAGTACGTTTTTGCGTAGTTCGGCTACCTAAAGAGCCCAAGTACGTGAAAAGCCCCAGTACTCTGTCTTGATTCTGGTAAAATGCCTAGGACTAATGTGAATCGATCATGATTCAAATTGAGTTTTGTCAGACGTCTTAAGACTTTGGTTCAGCATGGATAATAATCTCGTAAGGGTACGTACGAAATAGGATGGTGCCTGCTTCTGACAGGTAAAGCTCGATTTTATTTACTTCCGTTTCAGGTACTGTCTGGATTAAATCACCACATAAGCACATATTATATAATTTAAGGGAACGAAAAAAGGGTGTACCATGGTTTCTAGCATACACGTATCTCTTCTGGTCCTCTAAATGGAAATAATTAATTTAGCTTTGTCACTTACAACTAAAGTAACCACGGTCCATGAGTTGCTTTTTAGATTAAGACCATGAGTGTACTTCAGGAGTGAAGGTAGCATTTTAAACTGTGTCCCTTTTTACCTTGACGTGCACACGAGTGTGTACACGAATATTATATCGGCTAATAGATAATTCTGTTAGTTGTATCAGCAAAATTCTGTCCTGTATTTTTCTTACGTCACACTTCCTGTTGATAAAAACAATTACATGTTATATACTATTGCCATACACTAGAATAGACTAATATTATTTAACAACAAGATACGCTGACATTTATAAAGCAATATTTTAAAAGCATCATAAAAATATTGGATATTTGATAATTCGCATCGTATCCTACGTACCAAAACCACGCCTCTTCACGAGACTTTACATGAATAGGGTTTCCATAGGAAAGATAAGGTTAGTAGGACAAAGATTGATTTTTCATTCTAAACGTATCTAAAACATAAAAAAGACTGTGGAAATGCCTGAGCAGCGTTTCGTTTTCCTTATTCTCAAAACACTAAGCTGGGGAACGTACTCAGTTCGAGGCACAGCGTGTGTGTTAATTGAACAGACTGCTGGTGTCCACGATATCACAGCAGATCATTATTATCTCGATCCTCCGAAACAAAACAATTTTAATAATCCTGGAAACGTCACTTGTTTGTTATCTTTGCTAGTAATCGAACAAAACGCAAATTTAGCTACTTATATTGTAAAGCTCTGTCCTTTTTTCAGGACTCGTTTTTTAAGAATTTACCTAATTAATTTAGAAATCCAGTGCAAATTACATATGAAATATAGTGATTTTGCCTTTAAAAAACCACACGTAGTATTGGCAAAGTGTATCATTGACTAATTACGCTTTCTGAACTTCATTGCTATAGTAACAAATACACCTTGTGGAGAGCTACTTCTCTACCTGTATTTTCTCGTTGCACTGGGTTGTTCCTCGCGGTACCCATATGGACCAACGAAACGTTATCAACCCTTATAATACCTGGCGGAACATGTTCTGAACGTTGTCTCAAGACATAGTTTTCCTTGATTAAGCCAATATCGTCAGTTATGCACATTTCCGTATATATATATATATATATATATATATATATATATATATACGCGCGCTACACGTTGCTCAAAGAATCACTTAAAGAGCAATGAGTGAAGTTTGATAAGTAGCAGTCAACTGTCCGATTTTCACTTACCACTTGTTTCGCGGAAGTTCCTCAGTGATGTAGTTAAATCTTCCTAGCCGCCAAACTTATGCGTCCGGTACACTGAAATTATTTGAATACCTCGTAGGAAATCTCTGCAAAAAGATTATGTTATTGCGGAAAAAAAAATATAGTAAGCTTGCTCATTACAATCTTGCGTTTTCATAGAGTTTTTGCTATAATTTGCCTGCCCAAATCAGCCCTCTCTACGGGATTCCACCTCCAAGGCTTGATGCATGATAACCATGCTTACGCCTAAGCAGCTAATTGCTGACAACATTCTGGATTCTAACTAATTTGGTAATGGAAGCTTCCATAAAGAAGAAATACAAATATTTGGCTCAAGTCTAGACAAGACCTCAGGCGCTAGACCAGGCGGCGGTATTTAAAGCAACTGGCCGGCAGTATCAAAAAATCCCAGAGATCAAAAATAAAACTCCCATTGATACAAGAAGACGGTACGGATCTAGTGTTTCCGGACAAGATCGTTTCATTACCCTCCGATAACTATGCGCGTAACGTTGAACAAATAACGCCAAGGGCAGTATATAAACGATATTATTTTGACTTATTTAAGTACGCTCAATACAACAAATAAGCAAAAGCTTACAAATACGTAGAAGAAAAGCGGTGAACTGTGTCCATCTTTGAAATTGTTGAAAGAACACAATTTCTCTATAGTCAATATATACAAAAGCCAAAACGTCATACGATAACATAGATCCATAATAAATCACCACTTGACATGTCGTTTCTGTGCGCAATGCGGTACCTGTTTTGCGTTGCTTAATTTAAAAAAAAAAAAAAAAAAAAAAAAACTGTCAACTATCTGCAAGGCGTCGGAAAAATCTGCTTAGACCTGCTTGTTGCCCTTCAGTATATCGATATGGGGTTATAATCCAATAAGCCTATAGGCTAAGTTAGAACGATTTCAACAAAGAAAATCCTTTTAGAGATAGCGATCATGTACAATGAACAAACAATGTATTCAGATAAAACGAAGAATATTCCGTGAACAAGCTGAAGAAAGGTTGTCTGTTGTCCGCAATGAATCACTAATTTATTTGTAACATAATCTGCAGGGCTAGAAGCTAAAATTGACGAAAAATCGACAATGACTAGAACCCTCATAAACGGACGGTTAAGCATCGTAAATCGTATTGTATTTGGCCAATAGTTACTTTGTAGGAATTCTATTGCATTCAACAAAAAAAGGAGCATTGAATTATTCTCTGGGCTTCTCACGAAAAATCTCATGTCTCGCTGACGCCTACAATGTTGATCACAGTTTTTCTTACTAGTATCAAAACTGAAGCAAAATATAAAGCAGCTTTGCCCTTAATCGTATAAGGACAAAGCGCTAAAGGGTCACGTGGAATAGTTACAGAAAAGTATATGCTTTCCATGAAGTGCTATGTCATGCCCCTTGTCCAAAACTAATCCGAAAGCTGTTTGATTGAATAAACCGGTTTTCTTTTTCTGGCCTTATAATTACGAGCAGACTGCCGACTTTGTGCACCTATTGGTTCTGTGATTAGTAACCCGCGATAACGGAATGTACGTTAACAATTGTATTTCTGCTACGAGTGCCCCTAAAGACGACTACATCTTCAACCGTTTTTCGTTGTTATTCCGGTTTCACGTATTCTCATTAAAGGTTGGCGCCTTTTTTGAGCGCTACATTTCTGCCTACGCTCATTTCTTCTACCAGCAACTTGGCTGTTCCAATGAACCTTTTTCAAATGGCGAGTCGCTTAAGGTAGAGTGAGTTTAAAGGTAGGTACAACAGGAAATCACCAAAAAGACAATTCGTTAGAATTTGCGAATATGTTAATGCTTCAAACCTATTGTAGTGTGCTTTTTCAGCATAGATTTGTTCCTGATACTTACAAAATGCACACAAACATAGGAAACCTTCGATTCTCATGGAGTGTGATTGTGAAGACCATCAACGAAGAATACGGTTAACATCTGCCTATATATAACCTGATTTTCTTATTGTACTTCTATTTGTAATTATGTATGAGACAGGTACACCTTGGAGTCAATCCTGAGAACGAGATTCAGCATAATATAAATATATTGCGTAACAAAACGATATTTGCGTTAGTTCACCACGTAATGCTACGTCAAGCAGGTAAATGAAAAAAATTGAGCTTAGATCATCTAAATGCTGAATACAAGCTCCTCGTGCACGCCATTCTCTGCGAAACCTAGAATTATTACTCCATTGAAAACAACAATAAAGAGTCATATGATTCCGACTAGACGTTTATATTCATTGCAAAAATAAAACACTTAAATGGGCCAGCTTGACTTGCCAAAACATACATTTATCTATTATGATAATCTTTTACTTCTTATAGCAACAGTCAATGGGTCTGAACGGTTGTATAATGATAAACCTTGACTCAAAATCCACTGACACCCATCTTGGCGGCACTGTGAAAATTCACACAGAAGTGCAGTATGCAAACTCCCCTAAATTGTCGTAACCGATCCCTTGAGAGAGCGGGTTTATCTTCTCTGTCAACAACAAAGCCCCAACAGTTGAAGGGAAAATGCTAGATTATGAATACATACATATATTATCGAACCCTGTGTGTGGTTCTTTTACTTTATCGGACGCGGATTATAGAATAACTGTGTTCGTATACATTTTAATTGATAGGAAATGGGTTCTACCGTTAGCCCGTTATTAGTGTACTTGACACTTATAGGAGCAGTAGATGTTATATAAGAAAGTTATCTGGAAGCTTTGTAGCTTTCAAATACATTAGTGAGGTTACTTAATGGGACTTGGTTGATTTTTTTTAAGACTTCTTGAAAACGTGGAATTGACGCATTGACACACCCAGTTAGGTGATGATACCCAAATGATACGTGGACACTCAGTGTAGAATCGGACTCAACCTCGACGGCTGGGCTTGCTTCCGCTGAACCTAACATTGACTAACGCAGGCCCTACCCTAGGCTTCGCTCTTCACCAGTGCGTGAAACGACATGAAACATTACTGCGGATTAGCAGGAGAAATAGTCGATACTTATGGACCAATTCGCCGTAGCCGCCTATGGGTTCCTCGTTTCACCAGTCGTGCTCTGTCCCAACACCTGTAAACCCGGAATTCTAGTCGCATTGTCTGCCTCCTCTGCAACTTCGAAAATGAATCTCATTCTCTGCTGGCGCCCAAAGCACTGTTCTTTCAAGATTTCGCTAGCTCCAATCGCTGTGAGTTGCCATCCCCCGATGGTAGCACAAATGATTCGCACAAATTCCGCTCGTCGTGTTATAGGCAACTCAAGAAAGGATCTGCGATGGAGGAAGTACTCTATTTTTTCTGCTTGGTCGGCAGCTTGTGTTGGGAGTAACGGGGACGCAAAGGCGTTCTCTGCTCTTTGGTTGCAATGTACGCATATGCCAGATTTCCAATTCTGTGTAAGTGGGACTATAGGCCCTAATGACCTATAACGATCTCTGTTACGTAAAAGTTTACCTCTCGTTCGCAGTGCTCTAGCTATTTTCTGATATCTAGAGTAAGGTCATGGATTCTGGCTCCTGTACTTTCGGCTAATATAGTCTCCCACTCGGTTTATTATGCCTCTATGGTAAGTTTGTGTTCAGCTTCCCTGGAGCCTCCGGGTTCGCTGCTCTACAGTCACTTCCTTTCTTTCATCCTCAACACCCGTAGTGTTCAAACCAAAACAAAAGCCGTTAACGTACTGATTGTCTTATATGTTTAGGAAATTAGGACTGCAACCGTCCTTTGTGTGCTACGGAGGAGCTCTTTGTTTGTTTTGAAGTCTGTAGATGATACGAACAAATGTGGAGGACCGAAGAGGGTTGTGGGTCGGCAGAATCCTTCGCCTGTCTGTTTTCCTTTGCCCATGTAAATTGGGTAGAATCCTTGTCATTTTGTTGACCATGTGACTAACTTTCGCCATAGCCGTTTTAACATGGCGCAATTCACTTAGTCTCATTGTTCAGGAGTATATCGTGATACCTCACCTAGCAGTATTTAACATCCTAATCTGTCTACCCGTTAGATGGAGATTGATTTCATGCATATATTATTTTTCTATAAGCAAAATGCTCTCGCTCTTCTCGAGCCCTTTTTTCGTCATCCATTCCGAGATTGCGCTCACAGGTTATTGGTATATGGCTGTATCTGCACCGCCATTTTTGCGTGTACCGCAACGGTTAGATCGTCTGCATTCGTCAGGCCTTATAGAGAGCCTCAGGGCACCCCCGCCATCATTAGGAGTACGATCCTTTCGCTCGTTACCGTTCTGTCCTTCGGGTAATTCACCCGCACCAAGTAAAATGGTATAGCCTTTCTAATTATAGCTCCAAGTATTACCTGCCACGGAAAACGGTAGAGAGCGTACTTGGTGTCTAAGGGTAGTGACATATATAGTCCGTGAATACTGAGAGTCGAATGATGTGAAAATTCGGCCTTAGCTGTTGCTGATGTATCGTTGCCAGACCGAGCGGCTCTTGCGGAAACCGAACTATGTGAAGGGCTCCAGTCTATGCTTTTGGCCAGGGAGTTTATCATCAATATAAAGATCAATTTAAGCCCTTTTCTTTTTTGGATAAATAAAACTTCTTTTTTCCAGGCAGCCGGGAACTAACCTTCACGTATCGTGCTTGTGGCTATTATGGCCACTACTCCCGGATATTTCTTAAAAGGGATTTTAATCGACAATGGCAACATGCCGCTCAGTCCGTTTACCGTGCCATAGCTTTTCGTTGCTTAAACAGCTCTACTACCTTGAAGATTTCGACCAGAGTGGCCACTGGTATCTCGTCCTCCGGACCCGCTGTTGCTTGTCTATGCCTAAATGTTATTTGTAAAAGTCTTCCTTCGTGGATGGTCTTTTTGTATCTTTCCAGCATGCCTAACTGAGGTGTTTCTAATTTTCTCCTAATTATCCTATAAAGCTTCCATCATAGGCCCTGCTCTAACTCTACAGGGAAGACCTTCTAACTACGTTTTTGCTCTCATCTGTAATGCGCTTTGTCGTCGGCATAAAGTGAACAAGCTTGCTATTTCCTCCGTGTTGCCTTTAATTTTCTTGGTTGCTCCTCTGGCATACTAACAATTCCTTCATGCTTCTGCCACCTGTGAGTTTTTCCAGTGCTTGGGTTGAACAGGTTTCCTTCTCTCGGGGTAGTTAATTAGCCCGCTTGCCCATTTGTAGGCATAACCCAGGATTCGCCGTGCGCCCTCAACGCCCTCAGAAATGCCGTTTCATCTAATTGCTTTGCTCAAAATGCCTTTTAGTGCTACTGCGCTTCGCGCTCTGTATTGAACTTTGTGTAGGGCCGGTCGGCGAAGTGCGTCCGTAGCAATCACAGATTCGATGCAGTAATGACATATATAAAAGTGAGCGAATTTTTCATTTATTCTATATCTCGTACTCTATAGCATATGCAGGTTGACTGTGATTGCAGTTGACGTGTATTACTTTAATCGGAACAATTGCCGCTGATTTAAGCTGTGATTTCTATGTGATGATCCACACCAATTTTCTGCGCCCGTTGTGTATCTCATCTTTGCCTTGCAATTGGTTCTACCGCGGGCCGTCTCCCATTACCCTTTTACTTATGTCTTGGCCTAGGCGGTTTTTCCAGGCTGCTTTCTTCAACGTGAAACAAGTTATCGACTCCACAGAGTGATCGTCCTCCCTGCATTTATAATTGAGACAATTCCTGGGCACGTTCTGCAAGTGTGTCCAACTGCTCCATACCTGTAACACCGACGCCCCTCGATCTGCTTTTTTTTTTAAGCTCCTTGGCAAAGTAGCCCAGCCTCTGGAAGCTAAGGCATTCAAGCAGCGAAACCCACTTTTGAATCTTTAAGATTCAGTTACTTGGTATTATTCGCTTCCGTTCGAGTACCTTATTTGCAACAATCCAAGGGAGAATAGCCAGGCTTTGCCATTCTTCATTTTTCTCCCAGCGGGGATCCTCTGCGCGTGTCCAAACGCCTTCAGACAAAGCCAGTCTAGATTTTAATTCCTTCTTAATCTAGATAACAACAAGAAGAATCTACACCGCGTAATGTATTGGTGGAGAAAGCTTCCAAAAGCCCTCGCAGGTTAATTACCGTGCCCGCTCCTTTCCGTATGATGTCTGCAAAAATTTTGCCGTCCTAGTTTGAACTACCTTTATGACAAGATCTCTTTTCAGACCTTTCTAACTTTGCTGACCTTCACCCCTGCTTCTTGTGTTTTACATGAGCTCTGGTAGTGCTAAATCTTTTTGAGGGTCCAATGCTCCTTAACCCTGAGAGAGATCTCTCCGTTTTTGCCTCGATCTGTCTTTTAATGTCCTACGCGGGATATGCTAGATTCACAAGGAAGCTTTAGGTTTCTCTTTGCGGCTCCCATTTGTATTCGCTTTTTCTGCAAAAAAGCTCAATAACTTGCCTAATTAAGTATTCTTCTCATTCCTCAAATGTGAAAACCCAGGTAGCCCCTATATACGAGTGATCCATTTTTCTTAATTAACGTGCCGAGGGTTTATGAAATACCGATGAGACTTTCGTCTGGCCAACCCTTCCAATGACAAGCATCCTAGTAAACGCCCGTGGTTTGCTACCTCCATTTCACCGATGCTTCGGAGTACCGCTTGGTCGCTTAACAAAAGTCCTTTCACTGCCAAAGCAGGAGAAAACTGTGCGTTCACTTCTTCAATGAAAGCATCGTCGTTAGCTCAGTCTTAAGTGAAGACCGCGCACCCAGAATACGTTTCCACCCAAAGGTGGGTCGTTCAAATACTGCCTCAAATTATCATTTGGAAATCAAGTGAGCTAGGTTGTTAAGCGTTTGCGCTTTCTAGATCTCCGATGTCGTCAGGAGTTTCAACCGCTCTAAGTGTTTTTCCCAACCTGTTGGTGGCATTTCATGCAAGGTATACTCTGTTCTGTTGCTCGGGAATCTATCGTAATAAAACTTTTCTTTTCATAGAGCATTTGCAGCTGTTGCATTCTCTTGTTTACCAGCCGAAGGCACCTATACTTGAGACGAGTCTTATTATGGTTTCCTTTATTGGGCTCTTCATGGTCCTATGTTACTTTCCGAGGTCCTTAAGGGATTTAACTAATTACTTAACTTTCTTGAAGGTATCATTATAGTCAGCCGGTAGTTCAACTGCTAGACCCGTCTCGGGCAGCTACTTTATTTTTCTTTATCGCCTTTCCTTTTGCTACTATTTACACATGAAAGGCAGGTTTGATCCCTTGGGTGAGTCCACGGCGGACTTTTTTGTGCCCTTTTCCTCGTCACTTGCATAGATATAACCTTTAGTTCCATTAGTTCCATTATCCGTGATGTTTAACGCGCTGTCCGAGCCCAGGGTGAATGCGTCGTTCATGACTGGCTTATCTATGGCTATTGGAATTCCCTCTGGTGCCTCGCCTTGTTCTTTATTTCTGGTATTTGAAGTTGCCCCTAAATTAGGCTGTTTCTTTATCAGCACCAAGGACTTCAAGATCTCTCCTGTCCCCTTAAAGGGGTCCTTCTCTTCCGCCCTATAGCCCTAAAGACTCTTGGATTTTTGAGCCCATAAGCAGAATTCTAAGCGGCCAGTCAATGGGGTTCGGTGCTCCTAGCGTACTGCTGGTATCTGGGATTTTTGTTTCTTGCGATTTGCTGTCAGCCTTAAAACTGTGCCCGCCTCTCCCTCAGTTCTCCCCCACTAAATAGAGGGCTAGAGGAGTGAGCTTGTTAAGTACCGGGGCGCGGCCGCAGCTGCGCCACATGTTCAAGTTGGACTGGCTCAACAACTTGCCCCCTAATTCTTGCTCGGACGCCAACTTTCATGGGCGTTGAAGTCCTTACTCAAGAGCTTCCAGATAAACCGTAGGAATAGGGTCTGTATAGGCGTGTTCGTTGAGATCCTATAGTGGGTTAAAGCCCACGGACGACTTTACTTTGCGTAGAAGGTAGCCAGGTGAAAGCGGGAAAGGGGCTGCAAAGACTTACTTTCCTCAGTCACCTGCAGCGATACCATTTTGCGATGTTTCTACAGTTTCGTCCGTGATCTGCTGCTTTTAGCTTAACATTGTTCAAATTCGATCTCAAACTAGCATTACTAGTTATTTGCCTTAACAAAACAAGGTGCTATTTTCCCCTTTCACACAAAGCTTTATTATACGTATAGTTACGCACCAACAACCTGTATGGAGATTTGTAAGCAACCATTATGTGAATCTAGGATTAAGTGTTCCCTACAAATGAAAAACAGAAGGACAGGACGTTGAAATTCAATCCTGTGTCAGTCCCTTACTGCAAGCTCTCGACATCAGACACATTCAGAGGCATTTCGTACTTGCATGGGCCCACCATTACGAATAGGGTGCCTGAACTTGACGTTTGAAAGACATCTCAAGGCTAGCATAATTAGTTGGCAGTAATTGAGCTTTTTGCGGCTTCAATAGGCACTCATCAAGTATTGATCTAAGGACCGAACACGTGCGAATGGCCATTCTGCCTTAAAGTCGCTGCAGCTCTGCTTCTATTATCGGTATGTATCATGACTAGAATTTCCCTTAGAGAACAGCGCAACCATCCCGAAGGAAGGGATTACTTTTCTCGTTGACGCATTTGATTTGAGACAGGCCAAAACTTGATATGATATCAGAAACATTACTAAGGTAAGTTTTGTTCCAGCAAATTAGTCTTTGCTACGTCAACAATTAACTCTCATTATAACTAAGCATTGAGCCACGTATACTTTTCTGAGAAGGAACAACTCTACTGCTCCAAGACTCTAAATCCAGTCAGTGTAAATATTTACATCTCGTTACAAATTTATCATTTTAATAAAAGGGGCAACTCATTTTCTTGGAACCTATGTACAGCTCAGTACGACATATAAACGTTTGCTAGAGACGTTTCAAACATTCTTCGAACAGGCGGTGCTATTTTGCGAATCAATATACTAAACTCATTGAGCACTGACTTCTCTACTCATTTGAACTCGAATTTAAAAAAAAAAACTGTTTACGGAGTGATCAAGACTCCTAAGAAAACATCAACGCCCAGCTGAAAAGAATATGATACTTTTTGAACGGCCTGTGTTCACACAACCAACCGTCTGTGCCTTTTAGTAGGCTCGTTGCATATTACAAGGCAGAGTAATCTGGAGATCTCGCTCGTTTAGACACAGCAGTCCTGGAAAAAATATTCCTCGGTGAATTGGGGCTGAGGAGAAATAATAGAATAATACAAAGCCAACTGCAGCCGAAGGCTGAGAGATTTAAGGTTCCATTCTGCCTTATTCTAGGTTGTTTTGCTGGCTCTTAAGTTTTCGAATGGCATCATTGCCAATTTGAAGAACCAATATAATTAGCTACACGTCTGAAATATTACATAATGCGATTGTGTAGCTTTAACAAAATCTTGAAGAGCGCAAAACCTGTGAAATACGCTATTACCGTAACTTAATGAGCCATTACTTTATTAGAGAATCATCTATAACGAGCGTCTTGTAAAACGATGACAGCGAATAGATCTAAATATTTGCAATAAAAACAGCAAAAAAAAGTCTAGTTTTGTAAAAATTTCTTTTTGAGAGTGAAATAGGACATACATGAGTATCATAATTACTACTATTATTATCATTACATTGCATGTTAATTTAGGTCGGTGTGAAATAGTTCGTCTGTTTCATTTTATTGAGAGGAACCGAATTGGAACATTAAACGTAATAGACGTGTCATTGTGACGTCTTCTCAATGATAATCCTAAGAATAAGGAGCTTGCTAAAAAGATAATTGGTGATGAACCGGAACTTAATGCAGACACACAAATACAGACCGATTTAACGTGACCGGAGCATAGGGTAGCGGCGACGTCCACCTTTACTGGCTGTATCAGAGAGGAACCGTCATCCGTTTTTCTTTAATGGCCAGGTGTTTGATAGAGGTAGATAGAGAACGATTCACAAACAGGACTACACATAAAAAAAGCACCTAAAGAAAGAGGCGATGTAGAGACGCTAGAATCATTGTCACGAGAGGTTGTAGGTGTGGCGACGAATTAGGCAATCGTATGATTAAGGGTATATCATAGAAAGCTTTTATTAATTATCAATCTCATAGAAGAACAATGCATAGCATTGCCTAGTGATATGATAAAAGCGGTTCGTTAGCAAGCACAGTATCCTGTAGCAGTCATTATAAGGATTGTCCATGAAGTGTTTTTTGTTTATTCTGACATCGTGCTGCAAAGTTAAGTATGCACACTTAGTATTACTAAGTGCTTACCTACCGGGGAAAATTGGGGAAGTACTATGGGACCTATTATTCATCATATACATCATATTAAGCTGCTCAAAACCAGTCTCGCTTAGATCAAATCTATGTTTCGCAGGTCCACATCCTAGCCCGAGTGGTTCAAGCCGATAACTATATATAACATCTAGGTTGCAACGGATAAAACAAGTCTACGTATTGTAAGACTAACAAGCTTCCTGAGTTTGAGAAACAGAAAAATTTGCTATGATTAAAATATCACTTCCATGGGATATATATTGCTAAATTTTAATTAACACTCTACTATTTTTCAGTAATAAGCTTCTTTACAATATTATAGTGCAAATTGACATTTTGGTATATCTCACATTTTACAAGGCGCCATGTTTTTGTTATCAGCGTCATTTAAGAGTGGTTTATTAACCAAACCAACAAGATGTAGTAATAGTAAAAAAACACATCAAGTAAACGATCAGCTCGTGATACCGCTATCGATTCTACAATGTCTGTATTACTTCTGCAGATGATCTCAATTTAATGCAATATTCTCATTTTTTCGTTTAGAGATCTTTCCGCGTGCTGTCGTCGCTCATTCTCTAACTTTCGGCGGCCCTTCCATGTTAACGCACTTCTGACGATTAGGACTCGGTGTGATGCTGAGATCGAGTTCAAGGCTGACATTAGTGAAGTTGATCATGGCACGGATCTGTTGTCATAGAAGGTACACGAATGTACTGTTTACCTAGGTAAGATCTAATTCTAACTGATCCCGCTAGCTGGATTACAGTTCGGGCTGCTGGGTATGTCTTTGGACGGTAGAATCGCGAAATCGCGTAAACAGTGACGTGTGATATGTAAAGGCCAGCTTTACTGAATTGAAGGAGGCCGGGGATCATATTTGAACGTTTCCAAATGTCGTGAAAGTGTGCGACTTAAGACAAACAACGGCCTGAAAGAGGACAAGCAATATGTACGTGTGTGCAGCTGGAGGACTATAGTAGCCTGGTGAATAGGCAAATTGATACTATACAGTTAATGCGGTGGATCGCGTTTCACTGTAAACAATAAGTTGCTACTTTTCAATGAATTATAGAACTCTAGAACTAGAAGAATTATAGATTACTCTTATTTTCTAGAACTTTTACGAGGGTCTTTATTTAATAAAAAAAATTTCTAAAACATAAAAAATGTAGGAACTGCTATTTTTTTCTGTTGGTCGATTATAGCCTTGTTAATTTCGCAGTGAAGTTGTGTACCATAGCAGTTACATGTACATTTAGGATAAAAGAGATGTGCTTCAAACGAGGTTAGGCCAATTAATATTAATACTATTGTGGAAAACGTGGAAAGAACAAGAACAAAGGTAATATTGTGTTACCTAGTTTGCTTTGAATCGAACCCACATGTCACCATGGTAACATAATGGGAAACGTATTTGGATGTTAATCGTAGGGGCACGCTGTAATCTCGGTTCGAACCCGAGCGTCGACAGACTTCGTTTCGTGCTGAGAGCCAGCCGTCCGTCTGATGGAATGTCCAACGGCCATACTGGATGTAAAGCGCGCAACGTACGGGAACAAACCCCACATGATCTAAAATGTTCATTGCATAGGAAATCAATGCAAAAGTAATTTTGATTTTTCTTCATTTGTGCTTAAATGCAGTATGATTGAAGCTGACAATGCCGCCGAACCGTATTCCTCATTCATCATGACAGGTTAATGAGCTGATGTAATTTAGCCCAGTTCAATTTAAAAGCATGATGCTGTAGGACACTATAAACAATAGAATGTGTAATGGAAGACATTATTGAAGTAGATTGTCTGTGTAGCAGTGTAAATATTGAAACTCCTCGTTGTCCAATGAGACGCGTGGGCTGTTGCAACGCATTCCGTAGGTCATTTCATACTGATATGTTAGAGCTTGATTTGACAAAACCGCTGTTGTACAGCTAATACGGCGTCAGTTAAATCCGCCCCAGTGATCACGTGTCTTCCTAGTGAACTTAAGGAGACAATCTTAAATCTGGCCTTCTCAAAGGCATAACACGAATCTGGCCTTAAAGCCCGTTCCGTTTCACGCGTGTGGGAACCAACCAGCCGTTTGAAGCAATGCTTAACAGCAATATCAGACGCGAAACTCTAGATATTTGTATACTCATGGTTATAAGTTGGATATATAAGATCAGTATATACGAAAGGTATATGTGATGGAAGATAAATTGTGTAGTTATCGGCAACATTCGGCGGCAATGAAGACACGAGGTTAATTAGTTGAAGAGAGAAGTCGACCCAATTATGAATTACAAAATGTTCAAGTGATTGTTAGTTGCGATTTCGAACGTGTCGTAGCAGTTAGTGGTTCTTCATAGAGCCCTAGCTGATCATTTGGGCGACAATATGAACGGTAAAAGAAACGCTTGTTAAATATCCAAGGACACGAGATATGAGCAGTGTGATCTGAAGCAAGGCACGTAAATTATAATCGTAGCTGCCTATAGCGCTGGCAAAGTCTGAGTTTTTTGCCAAAAGAGGAACAGGCTTCTTTAGAGTCTTAAGCGTGGCCGGCGTCGAGTCCTCCGCCAGGGACATGGCTCGGCGAAGGGCCGCCATGGCTGAGGATCGTATAAACGAAGAAACCGTCGTTTAAAAAAACATTGAATATCATGCTTGAACGATGCCACCAAGCATTCCGAATGATAGAGTTGCCTCATTACCAGAAAGCTAGCGTAGCCATTAAGAAGCGTATTTGAAGTAGTAGTATGAAAATGCGTTTAAAAATTTCTTTATTTAAGAATATTTAATACAATTTCTTTGTATCATGATTTTACAATCATCAATGATTGTAGGGAAATTATCTAAATATTAATAAAATCAGTATCTAGCTAAGAATGCATCGACGGATTTAGTTTTTCCCGAAATAGCATTTTGTTATAAACACGATTATTGGAATTAATTGTCAGTATCGTCATAAATATTCTCATTTATACTTGAAATCGATTAGATGGCTAGACTGAATGAATTCGGAGCGCTGAAGACTAACGCGTCTGCTATGAACCGTACGAAAGTGGCGTTAAAGAACGGTACGATGTATGCCGTAAACAATTAAACATATACAACCACTGAGAGATATTTTATTTCGCCGATTGTACACGACAGCCTTATGAACACATTCACGGCCTGTCTAGTTTGTTGGAGCCGTAAGTTACTTCCTAGGTGCGCGTATGCGTTCTCACATAGCGTCAGAACCATGGGTCTTGTTGTGCCTGAGTTTGCCTGAGTAGGCAGAATATGGCCTCTTCAAAACTACACAACCCAGGGTGAATATATATCCTCCGACAACATTTACAAGGTTGGTCATTTACAGTGATCTCTCAGTTGATTCTTGTTTTGCTCCCTCAGTCTAGACGCCGATTTCACAGAATATTCCAAAGAGTACTACACAACGTCGTAGCTTCATTCAAAGTAGCAGATGAATGATGCAGTCTATGTGAACGACATCATAATTCACTACGCCAATTTCGGCCTTTACATAATGGACTTGAAGCTAGGGCTATCGGCTTTGCCAGGAAACGACCGAAGGCCAAAAATTTACTTTTTGGTCCAGAAAAAACATATGTTTGCGGCCGTCGAACGTCTTTTGGAACCCGAGAAGACTCCGAGTGGTCCAAACCCCGCCCATCTTGTTTACGGCCAAGAATGTCACTTTTCTGTGACGGCTCAGCAGTAGTATTCGTTGTGAAGAACTTCAATTAAATTTATGGAACATCACTTAAAGGCCGTCACCGACAGTATTGTATAGAAGTGCTGAAGGCAAAGTTTTGCATTAAGTTGACTCGTTGGGCATGCATCGGTTAAGGTTACCCATGCAGAAAATACCGCCATTACTGGTGACGTCGTGGAATACCGTCGTGGTAGGATACAGCAATGATAAGTTAGAAGGAGGAACACACTGAGGAAAACTCTCAACTGCGGACCATAATCTCAGGTCTGAAAGCAGAAGTCCGTGTTATAATCCACACGCTTCAGAACGGCCTCATGCATAACGTCGACAAGGAAGAAACAGTTATACGTGCGCCCGCTCCAAGACAACAAAAAATAAAACAATTTCTTTTTGTCATTTAAGAGACGGCAGGATACATCGACTTCCAGACACGTGCACGTAAAACAACGCTTCTTTAATGAAAAGTGAACTCGAGTAGCCAGTTCGAAGGGCGCTAACCAAGTGCGCGGGTCGCCTTTTGTGATACAGGATTTAGAATACGTTTTATCGACCGTACGCCTCCATGCCCCTCTTCCAGCAGGTAAACCTCGATCCCATGGTTCCAGGGACTCCAGTCAACATGGCCTTCTATATACTAGGAACAGCCAACTTTTGCATTATCCATCCACGTCGTTTGTACTAAGAGTCTGGCAGAGCACTTTCGGGCATTCCGGTGCCATTGTGACGGAGTACGCAGCACATCTGAGACGTGCGGCACTGTGCCTCGATGTCGCACTGCGGCAGGTGATGGACTGTTTTACACCAAACAGCATAGACTCCCTCGAACCGAACATGACCCAAACCATTATGGGTAGATTATGCCCCAGGGCAGTACCTAATAGTCTGTCCGCTTCTATCTGAGTAAATCCCAATCAACAAATCTAGGGAAGTTACCATGAGAACTACATGAGTGGCAAAATGGTTTATGTCTCTCTACGATTAACATCAAAGTGTTTTTAATCTTCCCGCGCTTCGCGTTTCAAGATCTAGATAGATCCGTAGCAGTTTTACCCTGCTGCTATCTGTTCTTCTTTACTATCGTTTTTGTTATCTTGATCCGAACTTTAGCGAACTACTCTCTGGCTGTCACCCTCGCCGCGATGCTCCAGCTTTCAATCTTAGACATGCTAATCCGGTCAATGACTATTTGGGTAGTTATAGACCCCAATTTAATACGTTCCGTAGTTATGCATATGGTTATGTCTTTCTGTATCTCTCTTACGCTAGTCTTTGACTTCGCCTTCCGCTTGTTGAAGCGCGCCTTCCAGCAGCCTGTGAATTCTTAGCGAAGAGAAAATAGTTTTCATGTTAGTGACATGCAAATCCGCTGGTGACAGAAAGAGAGGCAAGAAACGTCAATCTTTTTTCCTTCACTTCTACGGAGTTTGTCTATTGAATGCGAACCGCTACTTTCAAAAATCCACCAGTCTCACGATTATCAAAGATGCTGTCTAGTGGATAAGCAGGAATAGGAATTATTTTTAGGTGTACGTCACAAGTGCTTAAAAGCTCCATGTATGCTTGGATTGCTCTATCAACGTCTACACTATAGCTTTTAATTGATGATTTGGTGATAATTATTTGCAAAACTAATTGTAAAAACCTTGTAAATTTTAGGCTATCACAAGTAGTTCGTGTTCTGCAAGTTTCGCTTGTAACATTTTTCTTTTTTCTAATGTTAGGATTGTTCCGTAACTTTCAATCATAATCCACTCACATCTTCGCAGCAAAAATAGGCCAACTCTGAAACTATTCTAAACTAAGCTATTAGGGGGTCACCCGTTGTAACATTTAACTTCTTTCAGGTTTACTAAACAGTCCTGTCGTCCTGATTTCAAATAACATCAACGACTAACATAGCATTTTTTGTTCAAGTTAATCACTGGCAATGGTCGTGCGAATGTACGTTTACCATCTAACGTTATTGGTCGCATAGCACAGAATTGCTTAATTTGGGATTACTCAAATTATTATTTACGTCTTTGGGACTGTTGAAACCTGTGACTTCTTGCTACATATTTACCCGATACGATATTGTTTATTCCGTTACATACATTGCATGTTACATACGTTAGCATACATTTGATTTATTCTCCTATTTCTTCTTTCTTTACCCGACCAGTCCTTGTAAATATGATTCAAAGTAACAACGGCTTTCAGAGGTAACATGTATTTATGACATCATGGCAACGATATGAAGCAGGCTTTCCCTCTGCATGGATAGTCCGCATTACATGGGCTCGATTTTAATCCATCATGAAACAGGTTTCCTGTGAACCAAACTTTTTGAATATTTCGCAGGTACTAACCTCTAGGCTTTTTTTTTCTTTTTTAGATAATCCAAGACAATTCTAACGCGTACTACTATATTGTTTAGTTGTTTTATGCGCTTGTTTTACGTGTTATTAAACTGAATCATTACAATACTTGCTAACACTTACTAATCACACCTATTACCTCCACTGATCTTTTCCTATATAAACGATTGACTTTTACTTTGTTTATAAATTCAACTGCTTCAGCTTTCGTCGGTCTCGACCGTTACATCACTCGTAGCGCTACCTTTTAATCGAGCCTGCGTAATTCACATTTAAATATGGAATACTGCACATTAGTCATCCGATGACTCCTTTCATCGCTGACTAGACGCCTAAATGGATTTTGTTCTGCGATTCAAATCAAACACCAGATGTCGCTTTCATCACATCCAATCTATAGAGATATATATTTATATATATCTATATACATATCTATATCTATATACATACCTATATCTATATACAATTCTGCTATCATTTTGAACGCGCGTACGTTTTGTATCATTTAATATTCACGCGAACAGTCATTAACTATGGTCAGAGGCATAACGACTATTGCTTTGATATCCTGCCACCTCGAGAGTTTCCCTTTCTTACTAATCTCATTGAAAACTAAACGTCTTTGGAACATAGTTGATCTATTATTTTCATTTGAGCTCATCAGTTCGTAGCAAGAAAGACCAGCTGCATAAACAATGGGTTAATTCCCTGGGCTTTCAACCGTTCATTCAAACCTAGTTATCATTACAAACTAAAAACCTCTCATACAATCGAGTTTTTGTGTCTGTTATATATAACAGATATAAAACAAATTGTTAAGTAGCTGAAAAGCCTTTGAAAAAATTGATGGAATCTGCCTATTCATTCACTCTGCTTGTTTAGATCATTCACTTCTAAAAGACAATTAGCTAATGGACAAAAACGCACAGGAGCCATTAATGATATGAACGGGCTTACAGATAAAAGTCAAATCCATAGATTCATGCCTAGAGTTTGTGAAGCATTAAAGTTGTCTCCAAAAGTTCCTGGCAACTTACTAACAAGAGACTTAGAGTGAAGGAATCAACTAGATTAGTAGCTAGAATGTAATTGACTAACACATAGTCACAAAAAGGAAATAGTTTTTTGTAATCTTCCCAACTCCGACTATAAAATAACATCGATTCGAATTAAAAAAAAAAACGTCTAGAAACACAACTTCAGCTGGTATTTCTCTCGTAGTTCATAAAAAAATTCAACTGTTTTACACGAGCCATTAGTTTTCGACATAACGATTTTTCAACTGATGGACAAATGCTATTATTTAGTTTTTTTTTTATATAAACCTTGTTTTTACCTCAGCCTTGGTAAATAGTTACGGTGGCATATAATTACGGTATCTTTCCATAGGTCTGCCAAAAAAACCTCTGGCAAGACGTTCACTGATCGTTTTGGCACTAATCAGTCGGGATGGGACTAGAGCTTTTAGCGGAAACATATCCTATACGTTATGCCTTTGGAGGTTATTCGAAGAATTTGTCCGCATAAAAGTATGTAAAAAAACGATAGTTATCTACTCGTTATATACCATTATTAAGTTTCTCGCTATTGACGCTTCTAGGGACAAATCGAACCAAATCCTCTGGTCCAAGATAGTAAGTAACCAAAGGGACCTTTGACTGTATATGTCTAAATCATAATGAACTAATGCAGTGTTTATATGATTTCGTCTTTTAGACAGTAACCACCTTACACAGAAGAAGCTATTTGGCAAATAATAGTCTCCTAGATAGAAAGGCTAGTGACTCTTTTAGCAGTTTCGCAGGAGTCGTACTTTCTCATTATCCTATGAGAATCAACAGTAGGATCAATCATATCTTTACTTTTAGTCTGGACATGAAGATATTGTAGTATCAAGCCTAGGGTATGATACTGCAGAACACTGCTTCAAAATATACGCGATAAAATTTTTCAACATTATCTATGAGACAATATGTTTTATATAGTCAAAGTGGCGTTCTATTTCAGACTAACTAAATTTTAGCTACTTAGAACGATCACTCATAGCTTTAATTAAATTAAGCACCTTATCGTGCAATACTTCGTTTCGTTGTTCGTAGTAGAAAAAAAACGCCGCACTTTACCGCCAATAGAATACTTACTCTGCCCTATTGTCGGGAGAAGGGCCGCTCGTGCCCAAGTTTTATGTTGATGCAACGACTGAGAAGCTTTTGATCGTGACACGATGTTTAGGCGCTTCGTAGAATCTCTAACCTTAACATATATTTAATATTTCAGCTGTAGCAAAATTAAGACGACCGACTGTAAAACCTATGAACGACCGCGCTGACAGATTCTTACGCAGATAATTACTAAAGTAGTCTGCTGCAATATTCGCTGTTGCACGATACATGCTGTATGTTAAAAGCCAATGTAAAACTAGCGGTCGTATATATGAGAGCTTTTATAAAAAAACGTTTAAGTTGTTCAGTGTTGCCTTTCGACACGGCCAGTCTAAAATTCAACAGTTATAACATATATATGTATGTATGGATCAATTCATGCTAAGTTCACTATTCAAATCACCAGGAAATATTATAATAGTAAACTCTTTTAGTAACTTTACACGCATAGAGCAGTCAATAGCGTCGGGGGCTGCTGGGTTCCAATCTGGCGGGACGCGTGCAGTTTGTGATACTTGCAATTAGTTAAGTGAATGATCGTGTTTTACTATTATAGAATATCAGTCTACAAACATGTTTGAAAGATTTCTACACGTTGGAAGTACGCGAAGGTGTAAACTAAATCAAAGGTTTGTTTCACATGGCCAAACCACTACTGAATCATTCAAGTCATTACGTATTGATTATCATTGAGAGTTGTACAAACTGGGCTGAAATTGCAACAACCCAAATTACGATTGAGGGAACCATCTCTCTTAGATCGCAGTTGATGCGTAAGCTGTCACCATTAGCAAACAAACATTTCAGGAAGATCGTGTCTAATGTAAATTAGAAATCTGTCCACAATTAAAGCGGACAAACTGCCTGTAGAGAAGCTATGTGACACTAACAGTTACGAGCTAAAAATAGATCTAATTTGACATACAACGAATGAGGGTAACCTAGCGAAAATGTACAAGGATCTGATAAGGGAGTAAAAGACTGTTTTAATTTCTAAAGCGATAAAACTACGGAATGTTCCTCTTGTCAAAAAGGCTGTAAACCATCTGTTAGCTAGATTTGTGAACGTGACGCAGAATCCAATTGGAAGCTTCTGCGTATAATAGCAGCATTTAATCCAACGAAACGTATAAACGTTGACCCCACATAAACTCCACGATCGACAAATACAAGGGATAGTTTAGTTGCAGCCATGCCCCATCGAGCAGCGCGGCAATCGACTACTCGAACTGTTAAACAGGTACTATAGCTCTCAAACAAATACTCTTAGACTAAAGAAATCATGTTTTTTCAAACGGTAGCTACAGTCAGGTGCATCAAAAAGTATTTGCTATCGAATAGAAATTTCTTTGAATATCAGTATCATATATATATATATATATATATATATGTAGTTGGGCGTATATCCTCCAGTTGAGGGTCAGTTACATATTGAAATAGGGGGGACAGTAGTTATGTTTTGACGGTTACTGTTCAAAGCAACCCCATCATAGAACGACTAAGTTAAGCGCGCTACGAGCTTTCTTTAAAATTAAAACATGAACATTGTGTAGATTGTAACTAAAATTCTATTAAAGCCATCAACCTACATGATCTTAGTATTCCAGGACTATAGTTGTCCACAGTGGACGAAACGCATCCACAACAAAAATCTTCCCCTCAGAGACAAACGTGAAATCTCATAGCAAACACAAATTGTACCAGTCGCATTTGTAGAGATGTACATCTCGTCGAGTTGGGTTCCAACCTAAAATTTTCTAATGAAAAAAAAAAACGTTATATATCTAAATGCCGCATAGAGAGAGTGAAAAAAAATACACTTTCCTGCCTCTCAGGCTTTGATTCGGAGTTTCAGGTAGAGAAAATGATACGTTTATAAAACCCCTACGTTGTGTTCTGCCTTTGGAAGCTACGGGCCTATAAATCTCAAGAACAAGCTCGTGGAAATCAATAACGGCACATTCCAGAATCATAGGAAACTAACTTTGCCAAAAAAAAATCGATGCAAAGGTTCTCAGATAACCGAGATGTTGTTGAGACATCGGTGTAGAGTGTACTTGAAAGGCAAGATTTATTAGTTAGACGTTCTTGTAGACAGTGTAACCTTTCTGAGAAGCACAGCTCCTTCTAATTGCATGCGGTAATGACGTAATCCTTAATAGCTGATAAGAATTTAATTCGTACAAACATTATATATCGTCCAGTAACGGAAACGATCAAGGATAAGCCATAGCTAACAAAGTAAGATGTTCAACGTGAGATGTCATCTCTGAACCTACGTTCGCCTGATAATAACACAGTCAGATAAAGCTGCTGGACGTCAAACAGCGTACATGACTTGTCATACTTCGATGGAATATTTAAAGGTCTCGGAAGCAAATAACCCAATAGTATTTTTATTCCTGAACAGGAGCAAAATATGCGCGTGAACCGGAGACCTACGAGTCGACGGCCGTCCCTCGTTTTCTCGAGCGTGGCGTTGCAAAAACAAATGACATTTATTGTCCACTTGAGAATGAACTTATAGATGGATTAGTATTAAATCCTGCAAAAAACACAAAACCGCTTATGCGTTCGCCTCGGGATGCAATCTATCGGCGTGCGCGGCAAATATTGTTTTTCAGATATGCTTCGCTTAATTGCCTCTAGTGACTTTCATAGTTCCGTTGTCTAAGTGCATGAGACAAGGGCAAAAAGAGACGCGTTCTCAAGCGTTATGCAACCGTAGTACGTAAATTTGACAGAAGTAGGATGACAAACCTTTTTATGTGCATGCATTCGATTCAGAGCCCAAAACGAGTGCCCCAAATATTGGGATATGAAAATTGACTTTATAAAATTAGGCGCTATACTAGTTAAATATATAAATCGAATGAAGCGGGTTCTTCGCTTTGCGTATATTTCGATTAAAGCCTGTCTCGTCTAGAGCTAGAAGTCTCAGTTTGCTTCAGAAATATCTAAAGCTTTTTGTGGGTTAACTAATTCAGTCTGGCAGCCAAAGCTCTATCTTCGAAGGTCTTATTTCACAAACCGGGCTTTCAGGACCTAACCTAAGCCGCACTAGATGAAGCTCCAGCTTACACGACATCTAAATGTAGAATAACATTGTTCTTTTCGGAAATCGCACATGTGCAAATCAAGGGTGGCGGTCTTCGATGTAAATGACGACTGCTCACTGAAGTGTTTACTATAATAAAATTGTCGACAGACCGATTTCTATCAGTCTTACAGAGCATTAGCACTATAAGAGCTTGTGTAATAAGCTCAAAAAAACAATGTAAAAAGGTAGGTTCTATTCCGCTTAGTAACTAGAACCTGTTAGACCAATTTGTACTATAAGAATTTATGCAGTTTACATAAACAGAGGACATGGCATTATGAAACTTTCACAACACCCAATCGAGGGAACGGCCATCTGAAATACGAAGTATACCTTATTATCAAAGAAAACAGCAAGTTTCAAAGGGCACGCTAGACAAGGCACTTTAAACTTACTACGACACACTTTACGTCCAATGGTCGACATACGTCAAGAAAGAGTCCTCCGAATATGTCTGTTTGCCTTCTAACCGTTAAATCGACCTGCTAGGATCAAAAGATGAAACTAGTAGAACCAATCGCAAAATTATCGACGACTTTTATTTTGTCCAGTCTAGGATCAATACAGCGTAGCTACATCAATGCTATAGAGTTCAGGTATCAATCTAAACTCCATTAGCCAACGACAAATTGTTGACGTTGCTCAAGTTAACTTTAACAAGACCTGTTAATTTCCATTAGGGCCTTATTATTTTAATAGGCCTTGCCTATTACCTATCCGAAGTTATTGTAGTTTGCCTAATGCATAGAGACGTTCAGTGTCAAAGAAGGAATGATAACTTCAAAAAATACGCTCCATCGAGCCGAGAGCTTAGTATAAATCACGATTACAAAACTGAACCTAATTGAAAAATATATTATTATAATATTCTAGGTAGTATCTAATTAGCTCCCTTCCTAGATATTTAATGGTCTCTTTTAATATGCCATTTGTGAGCTTTTACGCCTCTTGGACAAATAAATTGAATAAATTAATTAATTAACTGACGCCATTGCTGAAATCGGTTGCCAAGAGTAACGCATCACCCCTGTACTAGATTCCATCTATTCCGCATTGTACGAATCACCACTCTGTAGCTTGTCGTTTCCGACATACCACTTCACTGCCGATCAGTTGTGGCTTCAGTCCGCTACTTTTCAATCACTGTATCGTATCCATCTGGATCTCTGAAGGCTATTTAACTACCTCGTACGCTCTTAAAAACGCGGGGAAATAAGGGGCATCACAATGAAGTACCTCTGGACGTATCGATCTTGATTAATATCATTCGACACACTTTTGTCGAGTCAAAGAAGATATTTAACAATTATTCAACTCAAATACGTCATTTTCACACGTAATACAAAGCAATCGTATTAACAATAACGAAGCTGAAAATCGTTTATTCGCGTAGTTGTTGGTGCTACGAGAACGCGTGCGTTACTATATTGAATTCTATGCCTGCAACCTCTATAGCCACTACATTGACTATTTTTCTAGAATAACAGAAAATCGTTATAGTATTGTTTCGTAACTGATTCTATGTGTATACTCGTGATCTTCCGTATTTCCCCTAAGTGAGAGATTCTCTCAAAAACTAACTAAAGTTGTACCGTGTTTAGTTTCCAATAGTTTTTTGGAATTCGGTTAACAGTCTGCGTCATGTTAGAAATGTTTCCTTAGAAGCTTTAATAAAGGCTGACCCAGAAATAACTGCTTTTAAATATGAGGTGTGTTCCGAACAAGCGTTGCAGAAGGACTGACTTTCTCTATGTAAACATTAATATTCAGCCCTTATATCATGGCAATTCCAAATTCTCTCGAAGGACTTATATGGTTTTAGTTGAAATGTATTCGTACACTAGGATAATCATGTCATTGTTATAAGTATACTCCCATATATGTCTTCTTGTGTGTTCTTGACTAGTTTTCTAAGCTGTGTGGATTTTGATGGTACCAATTCTATTTCTCTATTTCAAATAGATACGATACGTAACCCCATCGATACGTTTTGTTGTTGAGGCCCGCACCTATATGAGTCAATAAGCATCTCGATTTCTGCGTCCGCAGCTGCCATTAAGTATTGTTTTAGATGGCTAGCTCCCAGCACAAAAGTTGTGTGTCTACGTGTAGTCTCGAACCTATACAGCGTGGCCAATTCCTCTATTTATGCAAACACGTTATCACTGAATAATCACACAGCTATTACGATTGTACCTGCGTTTATATTCACTGTCACACATCCCTATAAAATGCACGATTATACATAGCACGTACGCTTATGCGATACGATTCTAACAAGCTCAGCCTAGATGTTTAATAACGATGCATGGGTACAGCTGCTCGTTGTGCTTTCTATTCCAGCTTCTGCCTACCCGCCCAGTTTTTTCATCCTCAGGTTAGAAACACAAGTTTTGTGCAAAGCGAATACTATTACTAACTTGAGACAGTGTATAACAGCTCTGAAATACTTATTCAGAAACTTGCAATATTGTTAGCTTCTAGCTGTACATATTTTCAATGATAATAAAAACAATCGTAAGTCTGCGTCTCTTCAATCCGATCACAGAGGACATGCTAAAAAGAATTCTCAATGACCTTGGTACGGCCAGGTTTGCCTTGATAATACTAATTAAAGAAGGACGTGTCCGTAGAACAGGGTCAAACTGCAGTAGAAACTAAAAGTCAGAGCACGTTATAAAATTATTAGCACTTATTCCCTGAGGCGCTGACCCTAAGTATAACTTTTCTTTGAAGGTTATAAAGCCACTAAATCATATATTCGCTTTTTCGATCCGTCTCGCCGATCCCTTCAAAGGTTACACTTTCGACAACTTTAACTGGTCCGAAAAAATCGACTTTTGAATACTCATGCGCCACTAAAGGCGAATAGAACGAGTTAGTTTATTCTTGGCCGCACGCAGTATTTTAGTGATGAACTATTTCGCCGCTTCCAGTAAAAGTGCCAAACAGGCCTTCTATGGCCTGTCTGGCACTTTTATTTTCGTAGGTCAAGTGTTACGAAGACATCAAGTTAGATTCTGCCATCTAGTAGATCAGGGTCTTTACGCTGATGTGGGCTTTCAATATGTCGCTTTTTCTAGACAGATAGAAAACGTACTAGGCCTCTGTCTCGTTCAGATTATATCGAATGGAATATGTGTTTGAAGATACAGCTTGATTATATGAGCATATTATCATTTAAAGACTGATCCACGCGATTAGAGCTACTGCTCAGCGAATATACTGCAATGCGTGATGCCTCATGCTACCTTAGACTTATTCTATCACATTCAGGCGCACGTTGAGCCTGTAAAACGAAAACCCAATGCATCGCATTGGGTAAGAGGAAATTTATGTACTGCAATATGCGTAATTATGTGTCGCTTAGTTCTGTTGACCATTCTGCGGCTTTGTTTTGTGCTATCAAAGTCAGCTGCTCTTCTCTTCAATAGACTGATAAACTCCAGATAAAAAGAAGTAGGAAGAAGCTTGAATATATACCTTCGAACCTCTACAAATATCAGCGTAGGTAATCTATCTAACGATGAACGAATCTGTCCTATAACGCACTTAGAAACCCAATTTCGGCTTGATTCGGTCCGTTTTGAGTCTTTGATGTATTTTATCGACAAGGAGTGTTCCCCAGTGCCCATATTCCGTAAAAAGATGCCGGGAGCTGCTTTCATTTCGAGTAGGGCCAGCATCGTTCGTAACGACATTCATATACTTACACTCGCTGCCATCACCTGATGTATTTAAAAAAAAATTGTTCATAAATGGTCCACGCCTGCCTGTATAATGAAATGGGTGAAGCGAATCTGCAAGTGTGAATCACTAGCACGATTATTGTGATTTATTCCTGTCGAATATGTAAATGTTTTCCCTGATAGCGATGCATATATTTTAGCAAACATTGGTTACCCGAGGGTCATCGCAAATGGGGTCCTAAAATTTAATAGCCTTTCAAATCATTCTTGCTCCAGGCTGATGGTACTTAGTATAAATATATATATATATATATATATATATATTTAGGGATCGGAATTCCGAATTTTTTGAGCTCATTAACAACAGATAGGAATGGCGGGTAATAATGTTGAAATTATTTTTCAGCAAAAAGGAATAAGCTAAAAAATATTTTATGGCGATAACTGATAACGATTCGAAATCTATGCAAAACTATCTCTGGTAATCATCAACTGGTAAAGTGCTGGAAAATGATGCCTTCGAGATTTTGACGGGCTAGTATTAATGTAATTCCACCTTGTATCACCATGAGGAGAAGCTCCCTCTACGAAAAGAAATATACGTCCGCATATCTGATATAAAAAAGAAGAAAACGTTAACATCTTTAAACCATCTACAGCTAGTCTGAGATTTTTCGATTAAATGTCATAATGACAAGATGGCGAAAAGCATAACGTTATTGAGTTGTTTATTCACACTAACAGTCCATGTTTGTTTATATCAACAGGGTCTGTTATTATTTTCAACAAAAACAGACCATATTTTTTTGTTTTTAATAATTTCGCGTAGCGTTGGTTTGCTACTGTTTGTCGTAAGTCACAAACTCTATTTTGTCATCTGGCTACTCGAGCTGGGATAATTATAGAAATCTATCTACAGAAAGACTCGGTTTGTTTAGTATTGATATTCTGTTATGATCAAAATAGCGTTGATAATATGACGCACATCTACATCGGTATTCCGTAGACGTTACCTCTACGTAGTAAGACACGAATTATGTTTTTTGCTTCGAGATTGATGACGCAGCTAGAATCTGAGAGCACACTCGGTCCGGATCACGACTTTGTGTAACAAACAACTCTTCGGGTAAACTTTTAAGATTAAAATCTGCTAACTAGAAATATATGATGTTATTAACAAATATTAATTTTCTAATATTAAGGTTAGAAAAAACGGTCCAGCCGAGTAACCGCGCCACATCTGGTCTCCAGCCGAATTGACTATTCTTAGCTCTGTTCAAAGTGCGCAAATGTGTCTCTTATCAAAGCTCCGATAACGTTGATTATTAGCGTCTGATTATGATTACGTGTAGCGTTTCTGAATGTATTGGAGGGAAATAGCGAAGTAACTATTGAATGTATGACCCATGTTACTGGTAAAGTTGCCTTCTTATAACACTTCGGAAACAGATGGCGATCCAGCCAGCGAATCTTCAGACCTAGAAAAGTCTGATAATACTTTAAATAGAATTATAGCTCATGAAGCTGCGAGTGCAGGGTAAAGATATGTCAGGCTAATTACTCTGTGTACCTGAAATAATGCTTTTATCACTCGAGTTAAAATTCCCATAGTAATGTAGTAAGCCAATATAATATTCTACGCTGCATTTTGTAAGTGAGGACGAGCCCAGTCGATACAAAAGTGCGACTAGATCAGTTGTATTTGATTCCAGAAAAAAAAAAAAACAATCGTAAACCTCAAATTTTACACGTGGAAAAACCAAATAACGAAATGTAGCATTTAAAGCTTCTAAAACAGTTCATATCTAACTAGATGGGACGACAAACATCTTCGGGATATGTTTTCAGATAAACAATGCCTTCTAGTGCACTTTCGTACCCTGAAGCAGCAACCACCGCACAGCCCCGACACTCATACACACATGGTTAAGTATTTGTACGTATGAAGTATGATATATATATATATATATATATATATACTCTACAGGACAAGCACGTGCGATGCAATGGGACCTATTCCGTACATCCAACGTGGCTTCTCCCCCATCCTGTGGACGTGTCTAGGGGCACCGTGTAGGTGCTATGCTCATCGACAGCAGTATTCGTTACGATAATCCGTTGTCCACCACGAATTCTCTACTGAGAACGGATGAATAAGACTAGTACGGTCCTACACTCTGAGTGGAAGACCACCAGTCGTCATTCTTTGCGTTCTTGTCTACTTTTTTCCAAAGTACGAAAAAACAGGCGGGGCACTTTTTCTGGGCACTCATCGGATCGACGCCTTTTGCTCTAAACCCAAAGACCTATTCCTATTCAGCAGCCGCCACAGTCTAGCCAAACCCGATACACAGTCGAAGATTATGACCAACGACCCATTTCTTAATTGGCGTCGTTGGCGACCGCGAACAATCTCTCCGTTCCTACAGTTTCCGTACGGCCTTATTTGCCACTCTATTAGCTGCATTTCTTTTATCTTCGCTCATTTTAGGCAACCCTACTGCCTGCTGCTTCTACCACTGCGACTCAGCGAAATGATTTAGGACGATTTGTTAATGTCCGATAGATGAAAGCTGTTCATCTAACTTCTCGTCGTAAGGCAACAAATGCCTACTCGAAGTTAATATATAATCCTCTAATAACAATTTACCATACCAGTTTCTCTATTCGCGACCATTCTACTTTTTTTCACTAAACTGTACGTACTTAAATCGGCAATCGAAGAAGACAATAAATGGCGATTGGTACAGATGTTACTATAATTCTTCGACCTATTTAAATATACCGATCGACTTTTAAATATTTAATAAGGATTATCTACCATATACGTCTAGCTGAATAGAAACTATCTCAAAGAAGCTACTTCCAGAATTATCAACAACTTTATTATATCTCGCAATGGACAAAACAGTGATAACAACAGTAGCAATACCTAGCGTATTTTTTGTTGTAACTTTCGGATTTAACGTTAAGTTGAATTAAGAAGATGTTGAAAAACAGTAGCTACACTTTCTTCTTCTTCTTCTTCTATAGTGACACTTATCTTGTAACGTAATGCCGATAACTCTTGACCGATTTGCAATCAGTTGCCGATATTAACAATAACAGCACCCGAATCTGGTCTCGATCAAACGCAGATTCTTTCGGCGTCTGTTACTTTCGTTTGTATCGCCATTCCACACGTTCTTCGGGGATATCAGGTTATCTTCGATATCCCGAACACCATTACAAGCTTAGTAGAAATATTCACACTACTACATCTGTAACGAGATAGTAAAACTTTAATGATAGAATTAGATAGAGCTTATCTTAGGCGTTACGACCTGTCCACACGCTTGAAACGTACTTTGTCATTTTTAGAGAAGTTTAGATACCTTTAACTTAATTCCGATACAAGTATGTCTGCGAGTTCGTCAACAGTGATTCACCGTGAGTTAACTAGATGACCAACTGAGTTCGCAGTATCCAGCACAATTAATCTGCATCTAAATAGGTACGTGCGCTCTAACCAGTCAACGACTATTTTCATATTTCTCACACGAAAAGACGCATCGCGATTACGCGGCGGACCAATGTAATTGAAGCTCAAAAAGCGTATCGTTACGGACCAGATGGGGTTTTTCAGCGTCAATGACTATTAAACCACCAATGGCTCCATTTTGAGTACATTGGATTGTTAAAAAATTGATCGTCCTAACACCGAAAGAAAAGCTAATATTTTTTTATTTTTAAAAAAAATATAAAATATCTTCCTATTGAAGTCGAACTGTCATTATTAAGGGAGCTCTGCAGAGACCGAAACAGTTCACAGTCTGATGGTGCAAGATTCGGGCTTCATGACAGATGCATTGAAGTGCCCCATCTAATTTCTCTTAGTTTTTGCCGAATAGTTAGGCGATGTATGTGGTCTGGCCACTGTCATGATGTAAAATGACGTTTTTCCTGTTTACTAGGTCTTGTCGATTCTTTAATAGGCTTGTTGGTGTCTTAGCAGTTCCCAGCAATAGAAGTCCGAATCAAGCGTTCCACAATGTACGATCCTTTTCGTATCCCACCAAACACCATCTTTGATGTCGGACTAGGTTGTGCCACAAATTGTACGGCCTATTTTGCTTATTTCTTTTTCTGCACATCATTGTCGTTTACTCAAGGTTAAAAAACGCTCGGCGTCATTTTTCTTCTATAGAGTTTCTCAGATGGAAATACGAACGAGTATTTAAATGGTACCCCAATATTTTGCAGCTAGATTTCTAAAGTTCTGTTTATCGTAGTTAGCCACTTAACTATCAGTCTTGCTCAACTTTCGCAATAATTTCATCGGCTCTTTTCGTAACTGGCCGATAACTGTCAGCAGCATCTTTCACGTTGAAATTCCCACCTTTAGACCTTTTCTTTTGACAAAGCACCTTATCCTTAAAAGGCGCAATTTTGTTTACGGGCCTGGGCTATATTCCTGTCTGTGTGTTATAGAACTGTAAAATATAGTGAATTTTTCGTAGAAATTTCATTCATTTTCAAGACCATCCTGTTTCGCAAATAATACAAATACAATAAGACAGATCAGACACTCAGTGATCGAAGAGAGAGAATAGAATCAAAAGCACATCTTCATAGTTTACAATTGCTTGACCGCATAATATGCTTTACGTCTTTCTACCGTATTGTCAATAGTTTTAGTTTTACTTCAGATTCTATACAAAAGCAAAAGATGTCTCTTTTCGTTGTTTAGGCATGATGTACCATGGTGTAGCGTGGCCAGACTCAAACCAAGGGTACTCGGCTTGACAGCGTAACGCTCCGCTGCTAAGATCGCCAAAAGCACCATGACGAAACCTGCACAGCGCCATATACGACGCTTTGGTTATGCATTTTATCTGCAGAAGCTAATTGATGTCGTTATGAGCAGTTCATTGCAAGAATTCATGAATAATTACTGTGCTCTCTAACGAAAAAAAAAAAAAAAAAGGTTTTCCCTAATAGCAACCAACGGCAACCCTGTGATGGTTTTCATTTCACTTGAAAAGTAAACTCCAACACAGATAGTTTTCATCAAGCTTAGTTTGCGGATAATACTGAGTGTCGATCTTTTCGATTGGCTCACAAAGACTCGGGTGTTCAGTCAAAATTCAGTGCAAAATTATACATCTTTCACATTTAAATCGTCATAAAGTATGTCCTAGAAATTCCCATGGCGTTTTGCCAATGAGTATGTAGTTTTCTCAATATTTTGGTGTAATTTTATTAAAGAAATAGAGCTGAATGGGCTCCTTGGTTGACTATACCCGAAGCAACCCTACACACTTGAAAGGAAGCGACAAAAAGTCCATTATAAATACAAGAGATTGACTAAAAACGAACTGGCATTGCATGAGGGCATCATTTTTAGGTGTCCCACCCAATTCAGTAAACATAATCCATCTCAAAATACTCCCTACAGTATAAAAACAGAAAGCTCGAGTTCAGGCGTAGTCTTGGCGCAACTGAATATTGAGAGCGCCCAGATAAGGCAACCGCATCTAATTGTTTTATTATCTCTAAGAAAGAATTGTATAAAATCGAATTGTTTGAGTAGTCCGAAATAAGGAGAAGCTGAACGACCATTTACGAATATAACACAGTTGAAATGAATTTGTTCCATTGATAGTACTCGTTTTTTTTTTTTTTGTCAGTCACGCTTAAATTTCAACCCCATTCGAATAGGTAATACCGATCTTAGGAAATTTTACCTCATCAACTAAAGAATGGTGTTTTTATTTCCAAAAGCTATAAGATAAAAATGACGATACGACGCTTATTAATCAACATTTCGTCTAGTACCGTAGATTTATTTAAATTATTAACAGTCTACATATCAGCTTTGTCTTCTTCACTGCATTGCGCGTTTCAGTATATGTCTATTTTATCATTCATCGTGCTATATCACATATCGTTGTTCGTAGTAATCATTATCAATACTTTGTGTTATTTATAATTGCCTGTTATATATACATCTATGTTGTCCGATCACATCAAACGAGGAGTGGCCGCTAGTTCATGTAGGCCGTTTTATATGAGTCTCTCTCCGTCTACCTAGTTGTACATAGAAACAGATAATTCTAGATAAACATACCTGTTTTTTTTCCGATTGTCAATATCACATATGTGACGTCACGTATAACGTGATCATTTGGTGCACGGGTTTTGGAATTGACGTATAAGCTGCGTAAATTACTTAGACTGTTCAGTACTACCAGTGCTAGAGGAATATTTGAAATGGTCGTTTGTATGTAAGTTCGTTATAAGTGGGATCGGATAACTTTAAAATGGCCAGAATATAGCAACAACACCAGTGCGATAGAATATGTCTTGTCTCCCTAAAGGTCACATTTCGTAATGGACGATCGTTTCCCTATTGCATTCTAGACCACTGGGCTAAAACGTCTATCTTCTTCCATTAGCGACGAATACTAATGCATGCTGTCCGGTCGTATATTTCAACGACAGTAGAATCCGACCAAAAACTAATTACAGAACACTGTTTATTGTAAGAGTTATGCCGTTTTGTTGATGATATCAAGCTCCGAACACCGTAATTTTCCAGCCTCAAACCTCAGTCAGAGATACCCGCCGATATCTCATCGACGTCGCTCGAAATCTCCCTTGGGTGCTTTTCACGTCTATTAACGCTGTCTCGGTTCCTTCCGTATGTTCTTGGGCACTGTTTGATCCCTTGGCAAAATGGGGTCTGATAGAAGCATGCAGATAGATTGACTGAGCTTTTTAATTTTCTGAAAACCGATTGGACACGAATAAAGAAAAGACGAGTATAGTTAAAATGTGATCAACGTATTTGTCTTTACATGTCAAAGACATGTACTATCGATTATGTGAAAACTACGACACATATAGAAGTATCCTATATTATGAGAGCGTCGTATTGTTCACTACGCTTCCAGTAGTCTCCGGGAACCCAAATCCGTTCTCTGTTATCTATTGGCATACATATATATACTTTGTTCTTATACTTTGTTGTTATATAGTTCTCCTGTTGTGATTATTCTATTGCAAATAGTTGTTAGTTAACTGATTGACCCTATCGCTTATCGGACAACAAGTCGATAAGAATTCCCTATAAATACAGAAACTATTCGAATCGAAAGCGATAACAATTATTACTGTGTGTGTTCAAAAAGGAAATCGCCTAATTGCGACCAGCTACGCATCTCATCACCCTTCCTAGTAATTCCCACCTAGTAACCTATTTACCGTCACTATCCTAATAGACGTTATATAAGTTTACCAGTTAGTTTAAAAATAACGTCCGCGCCAAGGCTTATCATATTAGTCAAGTGGGCATTTCGTTCATCGAAGTCACCCAACATCCACAAAAACGCTAGGGGTCTGGATGGGTCTGGGGGGAAGTGGATAAGGATAAGGCCTTGCAGCCATTATTAAACGTCCTTCTCATTACCAGTGCCGCTTTGCCTGCCCGCTAACAGCACGTGCAGCAAAATCCAATTGGGCATCTAAACAATACATAGAACCATAATATCGTCCAAGACAAATACGCTGGACAGACTTCGCTTAGCTTCGGCAATAGCAAAACAAATTCGACATATAGCCCTGGCAGATACATATCTAGCCAACAGCACACAGAAGCTAACGTCAGTCATAAACAAAGATAGCCGACCGTTTACCGCAGACCGTCGCGATGCACAGCTGACGCAACAGCGGAAAAATATGAAAACTGCCCAATTACTATTACTCAATTTATAGCACTATCAACTATGCGCTTTATATCACGAGCTCGTGACTTCTCGACGAGCCAGACCAGCAAAATAGAGCTATCTGATGTACCTTCCGCGCCTGGAGTTCTCCTGTTGTGACTGTGAGCACTTTTGCCGGCACGTCACTGTCTATCTAATGTTATGTCATTCGACCGTTGTTTGTCTGTAGGGTCGCCGACCATTCGATTGGAGACCAATTCACAGGGCAGACACATGAAGACGGCCTGCGGATAGTGGTAATATCTGTTTTATCAGAACAGACAGGCATCTGTTGGTTCGATTCGGATTTTCTTTATATCTTCATCAAGATAAGGACGCGTACATGCCGTTCGCACCAGGACTAGCAAAGCTTTGTAATAGTGTCAACGTTTGTCTATACAGATGCTGCTGGTTGTCGTGAAAAATTTGCCAGTAATATATATCTATGTTAGGTATGCGTCTACACTTGAACATCACGTATTCACTGAAGGTCGTCATTTTTTTCGCTATTGTATTATCAAACAGTACAAGATGGTTGATATATTAGGGAATAAATGGGCATTTATTTAATTACGTGTCTTCATACAAAACAGCAACAATGCCATGCGCCAAGTCCAAGTGTTGTCTATTAAACGGTTCAGTGCTGAACGAATTGGTTTGACCTTCAGTTTGCCGCATTATCACTTATTGAATTCTAAATTAATAAAATATATTAATAAAAATAATTTATGGTCAGAATTCTTGCGAGACCGGAAAGGCTAATGCTGTCAATATATCGTCATACAAACAATCCATTACCGCTCAGTAAGCTATGGGACTGCTTAATCTCCATCTGTATTTTTGTCTCTACTCACAATTTACACAATAAACATGGCTAAATTACGTTTTCGCCCGTCGCCATCGAACAGAATCAAATAGGTCACCTATCAGGCGCGCGCTTGTCACCTTTTGTTTAGGAACATACGTTTGTATTTTGCTCACACCATCAGCATAAACACATCGCCCAAGTACAAGTCAAAGACAGGTCTGAGAATTAGTTTAACAACAGCTGCCATCGTTCGGTCTGCCAACACAAGGGCACTCAACGGGCAGCAGTACTACTAGCGAAAGTCCGACGTAGACAACACCAACAGCATCAAATATACGCCAAATTCGCAGCTGGTCTATTTTTGTCTTCTTGCAGATAAGTCAGCGTTCCCATCGTTAGTTTGCGTTTATTTGCATCTATCTGTTCGTATATCAATACCCGTTGGGCCATCCGCATCGAATCCCACTAGCAAACCCAAGCTTAGCGCTCTCAGATCGAATGAACGCATTAATTGTTAAGAAAACTGACAAAAGACGCTAGATACACTAGCGGTGCAGGCATATGCCTAGGATATTAGACGTTGCAGAAAGGGCGGCAGGAGGAGGTTGGATTTCAGTAACAGCAGTTTGCCGGTGCTTAAATCGAATAGTCACAGCGTCGCTCTATGGCTTCAATGTATGTAGCAGCAGAGGCCTCTGCAGATGCTGTTATCTGGCCACAGCAACTGCTTTTGCTTGCCAAAAGAAGAGCCATTTGTTCTAAGCGAACGCGCACCTCGACAACATCTACAACAACAGCACCAGTTAGAACAGCAAAAAGGCGGGAGTAGATCCAGCGTTCGACGTTCACCATCAACTTCATCAAGACGTTAATGGGGCTGCTACCGCTGCCTGGAGCTTCGTTCATTTGGAACACGACTGGGACGCATCATGCCGCCAATCATACGACGACAACAGATCGCCATCGAACACTTTCAGCGGTTGCCAGGTCTGCAATCGGCCGTCTTGTTGATGCTGTTGGTGGGCTGGCAATGACAGATTCAAGTGGGAAGGGTGGCTGCGTAGTGGTAAAAAACAGCATGGAGCTATTGCGTCACAATGTGCGCGCATTTCACAATGTCACTGGATGGATCTGCGTGTGTGTCTGTCTGTCGGCCTGCCTTCCTCCCTCTCTGTCTATATGTGTGTACGTACTTGTGCACGCTGTCTGCCAGGTCCAGGCAGGGCACTGGACGAAAAACTGTCCCCGCGAAAGGCCACCACCATTACTGCACCGTCAAAAACGGCTGTTTTTCTAAATTCTGCGGTAGCGACGC
The DNA here is from genome assembly GCF_002532875.2 of Varroa jacobsoni. Taxonomy (NCBI): domain Eukaryota; kingdom Metazoa; phylum Arthropoda; class Arachnida; order Mesostigmata; family Varroidae; genus Varroa; species Varroa jacobsoni. The sequence continues at coordinate 272,841 of NW_019213652.1, forward strand.
CGGCGATACGGACAGTCACTGTAGCAACTAAATCGTCCCCGTCACATTTTCACTTTGGCCCGTTTCATTCGATTCTATAGGGGTGATCAAACTTTGTCGCCAGATGGTCTCACTGGGGCTTGGTAACCCGCATAGGTAGTCGTCTCAAGAATGACTCAGTTTAAGCAGCGCCCTTGATTCATGAATAGTTAAAATAAGTGAAGAGAAAAC